>NW_015113008.1:0-57760 GCF_001443285.1 Poecilia latipinna
TCATTTGTTGACTTCAACCAAAAATCAACGATTCTAACTATTTTTCAACGTTGATTTAACATCATGTGCTATCTGGGATGATTTCTTTTGATTCAGACTCTCTGGTTGCAGATCAGGACAATCTGCTGGTTCTGGTAGTATCCATCCTTAAATTTTATTTGAACTTGATGACCAGATTTGTATTGTCATGCATATTTTCTTTTGCTCGTAGATCTTATCAAGAATTTTCCTTTGATTAAATTGGCATTTGATGGCTTTATATATGTGTGTGTGTGTGTGTGTGTGTGTGTGTGTGTTAATAATATCCAGTCTTTGTCTGGACTAGTGAATCAAATAAGTGTCTGTCGTCTCTTGCTCAAAAGTCTTTGCATTAATTTAATGATTTATTTTTTGAGTGTTTTATGTAGTACTTGAATCCATCGCACATCAATTGTTGTGAAATTAAAGTATTTTTTCCCCCCTCTTTTAAAGGTTAGTTTTCAGAAAGAAAATCAAGGATGTGATCGGTTCAATCTGACGCAGCTGCCGTAGAAGTGGAAGACCTTTTCACAGACTGGTTGTGCTACATTAATGGAGAAAAAGGCATTAAGCTGCTGCTGCTCCGTTCTGCTTGTTTGACACTGACTGAGCAGAGGCGTAGTGTTGTAGCAGTCAGTGTGTTTTCAAACACAGCAGGAAAGAGTGGGAACAACTCTACCGAATGCCGTGATGAGTTTTTCCTGTGCTGGTTAACTCTTGGATTCCTCCGATGTGCCTTAAAAAGAGCAACAAAGTGAGTCAATGTCAGAACTTAGTCATGGCTTCAAATGCACTTATATTTTTATACTGGTGTGAATTTGTAGAACCTCACTCAATCTCATCCATTCATCCCCTCATGCCTAATTCCCCCGTCATTCTTTATTCTTCCTCCCTCATTCTTTATTCCTAACTTCCCCCTTCATCCCCCGTCCTGATCTCCAATATCCATCATCCGTCCTCCATCTTTCTTCCCAACCTTTTCTGTCTTTCACGTCTCAACCCAACCTCAATCATCTCTGTCTTCCTTGTAGTCATCCCTCCTCTCTACCTCCGTTCCCTCTTTCATCATCCTCAGTCACCATCCCTCATTCTGACGTTCTTAACCTCCTCTGTTTCTCTTCAGTTCCTCTTTGCATCCTTCATTCCTACCTCCTTCATTCCTCGCCATAATCCATCAACCTTCTTCTTCCTTCATCCCTCTTCCCAACATATCTATCTCTCATACTTCCCCAAATCATACCTCCTTCATTTGTGAACACTCACTCTTCGTTCTTACCATCTTCATACTTTGTCCCTCATTCCTCATCCCTTTCTTCTCCTTCCAATCCTACATTCTTTATCCCTACCTCCTCAGTTCATCCTTAATTCCTTTCATCCTTAATCTAAACCACCCTCATCCTGTCCTCTTTCATCCACCACTCCTACTTCCTTCAACCTGCATCCTTCATCTTGACCTTTGCCATCCCTTGTCCTTCATTCCCCATGCCTTCCTTGGAATAACAACTTTGAGAGTCCATCACTCAAAAAAATTCATCAATACCTTTTGTTTTTCGACATTCTCAGTTCTTTTTGCTGACACCTTTAAGCTGATGATGTTGTTTTCTCGGTCCTTGTAAGTGAAATGGTAACCAGTTCCAGACTAAAGGCTATAATGTTTTTATTTTCATTTTCTGTCCTTAATCTCATGATTTCAGTTTGGAAAGTGACATTTACTTACACAGGTTTGTGTGTTTCAGAGGGAAGCCACCCTCATAAGAAGCAATCTGCTTCTGGTCAGGCTCTGCCCACCGTTCTGCATTAGCTCTAATGAAATTTCAAATTCAAGAACACATTTCATTGGACGCAAACTTAACATTCATGATGTTACAAGATGAGTCACAATTTGTTGCTGACTTTCATAACCTAAAGGAAAATTGCTTTTGTCTTACAACATTTGACATAGACAGAGCACGATATATTGGATTAAATATTAACCTGTTGTTCACAGGTTGTCATTCACAATGACAGGGGTGTCAAACTCCAGTCCTCAAGGGCCGCTGTCCTGCAGTGTTTAGATGTGCCACAGGTAAAAAACAGTGGAATGAAATGGCTTAATTACCTCCTCCCTGTGTAGATCGGTTCTCCTGAGCCTTGCTAGTGACCTAATTATTATTTTCAGGTGTGGTGCAGCAGAGGCACATCTAAAAGTTGCAGGACAGAGGCCCTTGAGGACTGGAGTTTGACCCAAATTTGGGTCCTCTCGTGAATAACAGGTTAAAATAAAAAAATCTGTTTTCAGACAAAACTTGACTTCAACCTTTGTTTGCTCTCGCTCGTGTTACAACGAATGAAGGCACTGTGGCAAATAGTAACTGAAGATGGATATCTATAACATCTGAATTTTGTTTAAAGATTATTTTCATACATATGTTTGCAATGCAAGAAAGATTGCACCGATAATCGTCCTGTTAACAGATTATCCCCAGTTTGTTGTTGGTCTTAGCTGCTCCTCCAGAGGCACTTTGGGCACCTCGGCTGCTTCTGTGATTAATGTTCTCTCTGCCAAGTCTCTCAGTTTAGGCGAACAGTCATGTCTTGATAGGTTTGCTGTTAGCCGGAGTCTTTTCAGTATTGAGATGATAGACTGAGCTGTTGGTTCTTGGTGTTCTTTTTGTTCAGATGTTTGCCAACAAACCTCTGAGGCCTTCACATAGCAGCTGGATTTATACTCAGAAGTATACAGAGTTGGATTGTATTTGTTAACTACGTGACTTCTGACGGCAGTTAGTTGTGTTGCATTATTAATAGGGTTACAGAGTAAATAAGGATTCCAACAAAAGACACTTCAACAAATTTCTTAGTACAAATTTGGAAAACTATGTATTATTTTTCTTTCTCTTCACAACTATGTGTTCTTTTTTATTGCGTTGTGTTTTTATCACATAAAATTCCAATGGAACACACTGAGGTTTGAGATTCAGATGTGACAAACTGTGAAAAAAGTTCAAGGAGCACGAAAGCACTGCAAGCCTTTCTTGAAGAAAAACAATGGTGATCATTTTTATTTTTTTTTTATTTCATTTGTTGTGTTGAGGGGGCTGAGAAGCAGTAATCCACTCAATCTGAGATGTGTTCTGCAGCCAAGCTCTCCCTCTGCTTCTCTGCACTTCCCCACGCACATCTCTTTCAGACACACTCTCACAAGCACATGTGTGTTCTCCTGCATTGCGTGCACCTGTTCCCCCAAACGATCACAGAGTTTTCCCCCCCTTAAAACAGCTTGCAACAGAACGACAGGTCTCCACCTCTGCGTGGGAACGGGAGTCTGCTCCTTAGCGCGCGCGTGTGGGTTGACGATCGTTTAGATGAGGGAGGAGACCATTTAACACACCCTATTTAACTCAATCCTTTGCCCTTCAACCGATCTTTGTCCACTCTCCGAACTCTTGTCGTCCTCCTCTCCCCACCCACTCACCCACCCACCCCGTGGGCTTAAATGTCACCCCTAACATTGACATGTTTTGGGTCATTTCATCTGATGGGATCTCCTGGGAGAAATTAGCATGTGCAAAAGAAAAGTCCACAACTTTTAAAAGCTCAGTGTTTCCAATTTGCCACCACATGCTTCACATTAGCCACGTATTTAAAAAGGTCAGGGACTGGGCACAGCGCCCGAGGGGGGGTAGCGGGGGAGTCCCTGTGAAGGAGCGAGAGAAAAAGCGCAAGAAGAAAGTTAGCTTAATTGTAGTCCACAGCTGTGATCATAATTTTTTAATCATTTTTGTTCAGCCTCTGCAAACGAATGCACGGAGAGCAGAACTGTTTGAGCAAAGCATTGTTTTGCCTGCAATGCGCATTGGTTTCCTGGAAATAGTGCAGTGTCTTGCAGAAGTACTGATATACCTGGTATGTTTTCTGAAATGGCATGCTGCAACCGCAGGCTTCAGCGTGCGCTAATTGGACTGAATGTGACATAACCACAGAAAACAATGCATAATTGTGAAGTGGGTGGAAAATGACACATGGTTTTCAATAATGTTTTATTCATAAATGAAAATTCTCAGAAGTGCCGTGTGCGTTTCAACGCTTTAGCCCCACTTACTCCAACACACTTGGACGACAAATGGAAGCATGAAGGCAGCAGGCAAAACTGGAGCACACGATGAACCTGGTGAAACGTGGTGGTGGCAGCATCATGCTGTGGGGATCATTTTCCTTCAGCAGGCACAAGGGAGCTAGTCAGAGTTAACTAAAAAAAAGGAATGGAGCTAAATGCAGGGCAATCAATTCAATTTAGCTTAGTTTATTCATATTCACCAATTCACAACAAATGTCGTCTCAAAAAAATGTGATTTCAGTTCAATCTCACATTCATCCCAATTAATCCTAGTTATCAAACAGTTCGTTAAGCTCAGCTTGAATTTGAGGAAACCCAGCAGATTGCAGCATTCACTCCTCCTGGAGGAGGAGACAGTCGCTTGCATTGTTCATTGACTTTATGATCCCTCATATTGGGCAAGCACGTGGCAACAGTGGAGAGGAAAATCTCCCCTTTAGCAGGAATAAAACCTGCAGCCTACCAACTCTGGGTTTGAGAAGACATAGCAGATAGGCAAAAAAAAAAGAAAGGAGAATTGAAGTAGGAGTACTTATGATAAAGAAAGGTAAAAAAAAAAAGTTAATAGCAGAAGAGGGAGAGCCATTTAGGTGCATTACAAGTTCAGGCTGCTTGCTAATTAAATCCACCCAAAAGCTGCAGAAAGAGCTACAATTGAACGAGAGAAAACTATATTCAAATGTTAGAATGACTCTAAATCTAAAACAAAATCTGTAGCAAGACTTGCAAATAGCTGTTCACATCCAATCAGTGTCTACCACTAGCTTTGCAAATAAGAATGAATTCAGATTTCACGATGCAGATGTTTATCGCCGCTGGAGAAATACCCCAAAAGATTTGCTGCTATCGTTGCTGCAAAATAAGGTATGCAACAATATATTTTAAGACTTGTTCTTTGTTCAAACAGTATGAGTGATCAGATACCGGAGATTAAATATAGATTAAATTAATAATGGAGATTTAGATGTTTTCAAATGGTCTAAAATTTGATTATGCTCAAAGAAACAAAACATTTGTTTTCTTCGGACTGAATGCACGAATCTGCTGCCTGTCTTCTAACATCAAGGACTAATATTAGCCACTTGTGGTTCTGCAGATTTGTTTTATTTGTTCTGAGGCCAAATTACATCCTTATCGCATCTGCTGTGTGTTTGTCTTGTTTATATCACGACTCAGTCTTGGGTGAGGCCTCTCAAATGTGTGTGTATGCCTGCTGGTCTGCATGAATGTGTGAGCGCAAGCATGTTAACTTGCCAGTCTGTGTGTGTCTGTGTGTGTGTGTGTGTGTGTGTGTGTGTGTGCAGCCAAGCCTAAAAGCATTTAAGCAGGAATGGGAGAGGGTCTGGAATCCTGGGATGACATCATTGTCCATGATGTCATTTCTGCAGGGTGACTTTGGCACATGAGATCTCTTGGGTGAGGTCACACGTTCACTTTTTACTCCCAGTAATTGACAATGAAACAGCGGGTCACCGCTGAAGATTGAGCCGCGTCAAATTTAGCCACAAATTAGGAAGTCAAAAATAACAGAGTAGAAATGTGTTACTAATCTCTCTTTTTTTATTTTTTTTAAAGTGCTGCCACAAAGGCAATGCTGAGCTTCCAAGCAAATTGAAATGAAATGCCTTATGATTCTGGACAGAGATCTGAATTTGATATTTGTACAGACTGTACTGTAATGTAATGTGAGAATTTAATATGTGCTTCTTGGCAGCAGCTTGTGCTGATTGTTACACTGCTCTTGTCATGAACAAGTGAGATTTTCACCCACATTTTCACATTTATAAGCTGCAGACTGAACCAAAAAATGCACTGGATTGTTTTTAAAAAAAATTTATTTGTCATCTAAGAAAAAAAAAAAAAAAGGTTTCGCTGTTAGCATTAAATATCCGCTAAATGTTGTTTCAGTCATAATTTCAACCTTTTTACATAACATAGCATGTTAAAGGATAAGGTTTTCAGTTTGGTACTCCTGTTTTTGGTTTAAAAATTATTTTTAGTTATTTCATGATTTTTACATCAATTCCTCAACTTATAAAATAATGTAATAAATATGTTATTACAGTTGAATTACAGCTAAAAAGAACAAAATGTAATTAACTCCATTTAATTAGCATAAAATGACATTTTTCCTGAAAAAAGAGCCCAGCATTCTCAACTATGGACATTAGATTAGTAATAGTCATCAGTGAGTCATTTACAGATTGTATTGTTCTGTTTCTAAGAAAGCTTGGAATTAAGGGGGGAAAAAAACCACATAAATGAGAGTTTTGAGCAACAGGAAGCTGTGAGACGTAAAGTTACTACATGCAGTTGAGTACTAATATGTTTGGAAGATGTGGAAGATGCCTTGATGGAGTATCTATTGTTTTCTCAATGTGTCAGTTCCCAAAACAAGACATTGTCTTCTTCCTCTTCTTTTTATAATTGAAGATTTCAGTCAGTCAGAAGTTTATATACAAACAATATTACACAGAATATCAAATATAGTGTGAGATAAATTGAACTCCCTCTTTTCAGAGCAAGCTCACACTACAGCACACATCTTCAATTTCAACAAAAATCTGTTTGAATTTGTCTTGGATTTTGTGAAATTCACACAAGGCGACTTAACAAGGGCTCCAATATGTAGACACCCAGTAACGTGATGCTAGGAATCAATCCGTGGTTTTATCAAGGATTAACAATCTCTTCAAGTGGTTCTGCACTGAGCCTTGATTCTGTCTTTAAATGTTCAATAAGTTGAACAAACATCTGCAAGATGAGATGAAGCAACGATTGAATTATTTGGCTGAAAGAGTCTTCCCAGCAGTTTAACGTGAGTTTTCCGTGCACGTCGACGCAAGATGAAGCGTTTAATGCTCCACACATGAAGCGTGTCATCCGTGCTGGTAACTTGCCACGATTGTCCAGGGAAGTTCCTCACGGCAGTAGCCGAAAAGAAAAAGGCAAAACACTCAGCACCCTGCAGCCATGTGTAAGACATTGTGATGTTTGCTCAGACCACAAAAGAGTATATTTGGAAATAGCCTCGACCTGCGCTCATTCTAACAGACCAAGGTTACTCATCTGGTGAGTGCTTTTTGTATTGTCTGAGGCAGAATGTGTCAATGGAAAATGATTCAGATTCACGCACAGTTTCTTGACTCACATGTTTTAGAAATAAAGAGCACCTATGGGTCATTTTTGGCGAGGATTTTTCCAAGCACATTATTTAGCCTACATCCGTCAATTTATCAAAGCGTGAACACACACGCGCGTGTGCGCGCAAACGCGTACACAGGCACACATGGATGGCTTGAGGCGGGCCATCCATTCTCATTAGGACCTCGTTGCAGTGGGCTGGCGGTAAACTGAGAGTGTGCCAAAGTCATAAACCTACACACCCTTCCCTGCCATTACCTCATGATTATGATATCACACCCGTGTCTCATAGTGATGACATCACACCCCCCCCAAATTCACTGTCTGGCTTTTTCTACACGCCAAGGCCGTCATCTCTGAAAAGCCAAGGACAAAATGAAGACTGAGAGGCCGAGTCCGGTCCGCAAGAGTAACGGCTAAGAAACAAAGGCGTCCGGTTTCACTATTATTGTCCTGTTCACACTGGATGATAACGGTCTGGGTAAGAAAGCACTTACCGTATAGGAAGATTTCTGACGTCATGTAATTATTTGGACATTTTTGACCATGATTCACGAAGAGCATTTATTCTCTTTTATGGCAGCGTTTGCTGACGTTTGACGTTTCATGAAAAGGCTGATCAATCGCGGGTAAAATATCATCATGTTTATTGACTCCTGTGCCTCAGAAATGACGTCGTTCTGTGTGAGCCTCGCCAGTTTCATGGAAAATGACAGTTTTGACATAAAAGTGTAGATCCATCAGGGGAACAATTTCACTAAAAGACTGGTAATTTTATGAAGCAGCAGGGGTAAATCCATCTTCTGAGGTAAGTTAAAGGCTACATGCCCACGTCACAGCCATCCGGCACCTGTCAGCGCTGCGATGTCCCTCTGACTGCGTGAAACATCTTGATGTGTCCTGTGTGCTCCTGCATTTTTGACCATAGGGAGGACAGTTGGTGCCAAAAAAAACAAAAAAAAAAACAAAACAAAAAAACAGGCATCAAACCAAACCAAACAACGACAGATGTGAGTCTTGGAATTTCTCGGAAAAAAATCTTGCCATGTCCTTGAATCTCAAGTTTGAAAATCAAAATTGTCTCCCACAAAACTGATGAGCACAAGCAATGATTGTCTCCCTCTAAGTAAGTTCCTAAATGAAGAGGTTTAGCAGAAAGTGTTTTTTTTCTTCTTCCTCTAAGCATGTTAACCACTAAAGATGCATGTGGATTCAACGTGATGACTTTGCTCTTACAGTGTGCCTGAGAAAAATCCAGATAATCTTTTAATGGCGCGAGTTGTCAACTGTCTCAAACTCTCGGAGTGAAGGTAGTAGAACCCTCGGTCCTCTTGACGGTTTCATGTCTGAAACTGGATCCCCTCAAAGTAAAATCACGCAAATGTTGTCAAGAGAGAAACATATGGATGTGACGAAGAAGCTGCAAAACAAGCATGGACGGTACAGATGGTTGCAATATTTTCTTTTGCACAATTCTGCTGTGGTTTGCTCCACTTGCAAAATATTTTTCTTTCAAACTTAAGAAAATCTCGCTTGTTTGCTGGCTTAAACATACTTAAAAAAAAAAAATCTTTAAGAAGAATTGATCATACTTTTCTTCAAGCCCACATTTCCAAATTGGAAACTTGTTTTGGTCTGATATAATATTCTGTTCTAGTTGTTTTTGGGTAGCTTTTTGCACCTTTATTAAATGAAATCATCATTTAAAAACTGTATTTTGTGTTCCCTCTGGGTATCTTTGAAATTTTGCCGATCTGAAACATTTAAACGTGACAACTAATAAAAACACTCAAAATCTGTAAGCAGGCAAAAATATAAGCATTATATTACTCATGCTTATATTACATATGTAATATAAGCATGAAAAATGAATACATTTGATAGGCTTCTTAGCATTAGACATAAAACAAAACAAAAACCCCAGTCTGCTGGGTAAATAATTTTCCTGCGCTGCAATATCACCATGTTCTCCTTTGAACATAGACATTGTAGCTATTTTTAATCACCGTCATCACAAAGGAAGTTAATGGGGACAGAATGGGGACGCACACCCTTATAAGAAAGTATACTGAGAAAAACAGAAAAAGCATCAAACACAAAGACTGAATGTGTGGGCAAAAGTTTTGAGTCATCCCTCAATTCTTATTTTGTTCTCTCTGAACTCTTCCCTCCAAGAGGCCAGACTTTTTAATCATCTTCTTGAGTAATACCTCTTCAGGAAGTTTTTCTTTGGATCGTTTCAGTCATTATGAGCAGCTCGTCAGTGTCAGTGCATAACTCTCACACGTGAATCACTTAAAAGTAGAAGGTTTCTTAAAAAAAGGGACCAGGCCGTTGTTGTGTCTACAGAAAGCAGATCACTTTGCACTCTGGTACCATGGTCCCAGGCAGCACTTATACTTAAAGCTCATGTGTTTCTGGGAAGAAGAAAACGCAGAAGATCAAAAATGTAAGTGATCGAAATTGTTGGAACGATGTGAAGAGTCTTTTAGGGGTGAAACTTTTTCCTTTATTCTCCACTTGTTCAGTTTTCATCCCACACAGCAAAGATACAAAGAATGAAAAGGCAATGGGTGAAAAAAGCATCAAAACTCAAAAGAAAGACGTTAAAAGACATTCAGATTAGAAACTTAGCAATTGACTTTCAGAAAGACTTAACTGTTGGTTAAACCTTTTTTTTAACAGATAAAAAAAAGCTAAAAATGAAGAAACATGGATTTGTATCATGTTTGTAGAGTACTGTAACTTACTTGCAGATGGTTTTCATGTCTGACTAGATCAATTCCCCAACTCTATGATCGTCTGTAAATCTGTAAGTAAACTTCAGAAAAAATGATCCAGGAAACACTCCGGGAAAGAGTAAACTATGGTCCGCCAATCTAATCTCATAAGTGGTATTTGTAACTGTGAACTGATGGTCAGTTCAGAGCCGAAAAGGCGACTGATTCAAGGGTTTGGGATTTCTTTAGCATTGGTAGCGCTGTTGCCTTGCAGGAAGAAGATGTTGGGTTTGAATCACCTCCTGGGGTTTTTGTACTGCGTGACGTTTGAATGTTCTCCCTGTTCATGCGTAGGCTTCCTTCCACAGTACACAAACATGACTATAGAGTGAAGTGTGTGTGTGTGTGTGTGTGTGCGTGTGCGTGTGTGTGTGTGTTCATGGTTGTTTCCCCTGTGTGTCTCTGTGATGGACTGGCAATCTGTCCATCACAGAGACACACCGTGCCCTGCCACACCGTTTCCCGCACGTCCCTGCAAGGATAAACGATTAAAGACACTGAATGGATATGGATTGTTTTTTTTGTCATACCAGATCATATTTACAAATTTTTTAGGAGACACATTCTTTGTAGAAACCTTTTACTTTCAGCAGCTCTCTAATTGCCCTGCAAGAGAAACATTTGCAGAAGAAACTATTAATCGGAGAAAATACTTGAACAGCGAAAAAAGTGATGTCACTGCAACAATTCTCCCTCTTCGTCGTAGTTCTAAAATGTGATGAACTGAACTTACTGCTTTCATTCTGTTCAAAACTGCACTCCGGTTTGATGTCAGAGACTAAAATCTGCCTGTTTATGTGCTTTTGCAGGAATTGTTTCTTCCTATATGAGTGGCCATTCAGCCTTTTGCTTCTTCTCTGAGTTGATTCCGACATTTCACACCAAAACACATTAATCTCTGTCACAGATGACACATCGACCTCATGGGAGGTATTTATAAATGTTTATCTGTTTATCTCAAATGTTGTCAGAGACAAAGCCTTAGAAATTACTGAAATAATTGAAGTAATAATTTTGGTAATCCTAGTAACAGTGAGTTCATTTTATACATAGCATATGTAAATGTGTGGCTTAACCTGTATTTTTATAGCTAATAAAATGCTGCAGTTCATGAATAAAAACATTATCATTCTGAATTCTTTTACACTGATAAAATCCCCTAAAACAGACTTAGGCTGACATCACTGACTCACTTTTCTACAATCTGCTGTTTGCAACACATAAAATAACAAATTGCAGATAATATTTTTAGAGAAGCTCCCTGCTAAAACTTCAGCTTATTGGGTTCCAGAGACACTTACTTTTTTAAATTGAAACAATTGCCCTCGTCTTATGTGTACACTCTTTATGAGAAATTAAAAGCTAAAGGCTAATTGAAGAAATGCGTAAAGTGGGGGGGGAAAAAAGCTTCTTTCTGAAGATACTGAATGGATTTGTTTTCCTGAGAATCCTATAAATACAGTGAAAACATAAAAAAATATATATATTTCAGTGAAAGCATCAGATTCTTAAATGCTCAGCAATTTGTTGCTGCAGAAAAATCCTGCAGATATGTTTTTCCTCCAGATCCCCGATGGGAGCGTTTCAGACCCGTACCCCCTGACAAGGACCCAACTTTAGAAAGCAGAATGACAGAGTGCTGCAATTCTGGGGTCTCATAAATGAACAAATAAACACTTTTTATTTGTTGAGTACTCTAGTTTTCTAATTACAGCCTTGAACTTGTGCAGCGCAGCCTCTAATTTTTCTACTGAGCACAGAAACTCTCGGAGCCGTCTGCGGCGGCCCAGTCAGTCGGCAGATGTAATTACCACATCATCTCTGGTCCCTTGTGCACTGGGAGGGATGAAGAAACAGAGAAGGACTGGGAGAGAGGAAGATGGATCCTGGTAAACAATAATTAGGGTTGGGGATGAAGTATTGTGGGACGTCAACGAGGCGGGATAAAGTGAAAAGAGGTAAAGCAAAGGGAGAATCGAGGCGGGCAGAGATGTTGGACAGGAGAAAGTCTGCCTGAGGTTGAAACTTAAAAAGAGCCATTATATCCAACTGTGTTTCATTTGGGGGCTGGCAGAAAATATGGTTTAATTTCATAAATGATCCCTGGTCTGTAATTTCTTCTAGATTAATAGTGAAATTTATAGCAACCAGTTTTAAGCCTAGGGATAATATATGAATTGTTGAAGCGCTAACAAAAAAACTGTTTTATGGCTTATTCAGGGCTAAACGGCTAATATTTTATAGCTTATTAAAACCCATGCGTAGATACGTTTTAAAAAGAAAAAGAAATCAATTTGTATGTGATGACGTTTGCTACGCTGCACCCGTTCTGCTTCCTCTCGTTTGCCCCTCCAGATTTCATTTTCTTGGCGTGTTTTCATAACCTGCAATTAGTGCTCTGGTGTGAAACCAGTAGCAGGAATGGTTAACATGTGACTCCTTCCCTTTCAAAACATTCCTGACAGACTTCTGTCATTCAAACATCAGAATAATTAAAAGTGAGACCAGCTTTAAAGTGCAACGAAGCACAGCTCCCCTTGTTAAATCAGAAATTTACTGTGATTAAGAGTATTTTTGAGAGAGCAAAGTTCAATTACTACCACGCTTGTTCAATCAGGAGATCACTTTGCTAGAACCTGTCTAGCAACAGGAAGTAGATTAAAAGAAGCAACACGTTCACATTTAAGGAATGTCAAGATAAGGATCCATACGAAGCAAATCACTGACGAAACTACTCAAAGAGCGCATCAATGACTCTTCCAGTAGGTCATAAATAAACCCAGAGCAAGACTGAAAGCATTGCAGACTTCAGTTGCCTCGGCTAAGGTCAAAGTTCACGTTTCAACAATAAGAAAGAGACTGAGCAAACTGTGGACCGATGAGACGAGCTGCCTCGTCATGTTGCCTCCATGGCACGCCGCATTGATGCGGTAATTAATGCAAAACCCATAAACCAATCAATAGGCGCATAGAATTAAATACACATTTTAGAGCCTAGTATTTCTGTTTAACATATATTGTTTAATAATGGTTTGTAACATTCTACGAAGACAGCATTTAGGGTTTTCAGTACCTGTGCAATAACCAGAATTTAAAGAAATTGTCATGAGGTGTGGTTGGTGGTGGTGAGAACGAACGCTGAGACCCAGATGATGATGATGATGATTTAATAAAGAGAGCTCAAGCACAGTCCAACACAGGCGGCGCGGCAGAGAGTTAGCACACAGCTAATACCGGTAGCTACTGATAGACAGGACTGAAACCGAGAGCTGACGCAAACCAGGACCCAACAGTTCCACTGGCGAGCAGACACGTGAAAACAACTGACATTAGATGTACGACAACGATCCGACAAGAGACAAAGACAACAGGTGGACTTAAATACACAGGGAGGGTAATCAAGGAATGAGACACACCTGGGAAGCAATCAACGAAGGAAACTGAACACAGAAAACCCTAAAAATAAATACACAGAAACACGGATCATGACAGAAATGAAGATATTTTACTCTATATTTAATCAATGTAATATAAAAGCGTCACTTTCTAAAATCAGTGACAACAAATATTGAACTTTATTCTAACTTTTGGAGCTGTGCTTGTATGCAGAGATGTGATTTTGGGATGGTTGTAAAGACCTTTTGCACAGCAAATGTATTTGACTTCTCACAGCAGGACAACACTTTTACAATTAACTTAATGATGGTTGAGTTCACTTTAGCTTCCCTGACAATGAACTGCAGTGCACAACAGCATGACCTCCCCATGGAACAAAGTAGATATTAATACACTTGTTCATTTCCAGCTGTGACATTTCACAATGCCCCATGGGAGAAAAAAATACTTCCCATTTTAAAAATATGTAGTAGAATAAAATAACATGTTAGTGTTCTTAGTCTTTTTTTTTGTTTTTTTTTTGGTGTTACAAGCCAGTGATTGACATTGTTTTTGAAATATTTCCTTTGTTTCACACGTCATCTTTAAGTGACTCTAATGTTGTTTTAGCCACGTTTTACACACTACGCCTTTGCAGATTTGTAGTAAGCATTTAGTCACAATTTAAAAATGTTCCCCATGTGACTCAGCAGCCTCCTGACCGATCAGCTCACGTCATCGACAAACTTTCTCATTACTTTGGATCTGTACTGTCATGGTTCTGGCACCATGCCCAGCTTCTGGTTTAGGTGAAAAGATCTTAGACTTGAGATCAAGATTTGTAAACTAACATTTTAAGAAAATTCATGTTGCAATCCATGTTTTTCTTTTCTGTACTACTTTTTTATCATAATTTCCAGAGTCAAAATTTCTGTAAATATTAACTTCGCCTTTTTTTTTTTTCTACTAACGACTTGTTGAGGTGGTTAAACTTTAGTCAGACATGTTGAAAAGTCAATACTTCCCAGGCTCTTCCAATTAAAATTGCATTTTTCACTAAACATATCCAGTTTTTTACAGATAAAACCAGGGGAATTATGAGTTGTATGTCATCAACATAAAACATAAAGCCACTCTGTTTTACATGCATTACTGGCTATGGGAGACCATAAGACATGTTTAAAACATGGTTTTGTCCCTGAGTGCATTTACAAACTAATCAGTTTCTGTGGTTTTGGAGTAATGGCTTCTTCCTTGCTGAGTGAACTTTTAGACAATATCAGAACATCCCTGGTTTCACTATCTAACTTTTGTTTTTATGGGATTTAGAAAATAATTTTGGCAACCTTCACTCACCAAAAACAAGAAAAGTTTGGTCTTATTTCATATTTGACTGCGTGACAAAAAAACAGTATAAATATTTTCATACATAACAGTTTCAACTGTATCTAACCAGTTCCCTCCACCAGCATTCAAGAAACACACCGTCACAAGGTTAAGAAGCTGCAGGCCTGTCGCCCTGATGTCTGTGGTCATGAGTGACTGGGGTTGAATCATTTGAAGGACATTACAGATCCCTCACTAAACCCCCTGCAGTTTGGCCTCAAATGATGCAATCAGCTCAGAACTACACCTCATCCTGCACCACCTCGACCACCCAGGGACTTGCACCGGCTTTCTGTTTCAGGACTTTAAGACCATCAACCCAGAGGTTAGCCTCCCGAGTGATTACCAGCTTCCTGACTAACCCGGCAGCAGCGGGTGAGAATCTTCTTCTCCTTGGTCTGAACCAGGACGGTGATCTTTCTGTTACCAGAAAGGAGGTGGATCAGAACCAAATGGAGCAAAACCCACTCAGGTTTGTAGAGATGCGAACTTTTCTTGTGTCCTTTGGGACCTTTCTCGTGTTCTCACTATTTGGATCAGAGACCTCAGGAAGTGCAACCTGCCACAGATGCTGCTTCTACACTGGCTGCATTCAATCTGCCCTGTGTTACTTCATCACTGTGTGGTTTGGCTAATCCGCAAAACAGGACAGGTGAAAACTGCAATAAATGATTAGGTCCCCAGAGAAGATCACCAGGACTGACTTTCCTTCCATTCAGGACTTGCAGCTAACATCTCTGCAGACCCCACACATGCTGGACACAAGCCGTTTAGCCTTTTACCTTCAGGTTGTCGCTATTTGTACAAACCAGCCGTCACAGAGACAGTTTCTTACCCGAGGCTGTCTCTTAGCAGCCAGGAAGCACAGATTGCTACCGTTCGTATTCCACTGTACATACACAGAGTTACCTGAAAGAAACTGATTTTTAGTTTCTATTTTCCCTTTTTCATATATGTTTATATTTTAAATGTCTCAAATCTGGTGAATAAATCTAATTTTGATTCTAAGCAGAAATACAAAGACTGGAACAAATTTTCAATTTAGCAGTTACTACGACCTCCTTTGTTTTTCCTATCGTTTTTGGAACGAATCAGTTTAATTTATTCTTGATCTACCGCTTTCTCACAAGTGTTGTTTCGAAACGCATCTGTCTAGCAGGAAACGGTTAATGTAATCACACAGTTCTCACACAGGGAGAGGGAAAACACCACATTTACCCGGGGGGCCTCGCACAGAGCACCCGATGCTGGGAAGAAGGACTCACCATTTCAAAGTGGGAGTGTGAGTGAGGGGAATAAGACTTTACGGGAAGAAATATCTCCCCAGTGAGAGGATTGGTGAAACATGCTACATGACTACGTGTGTGTACGTGTGTGTGTGTGTGGAGGACAGAGCAGGAGGTGTGTGCGGTGGTGGTGCTGCTGCTGCTTCAGAGATTTTACAAACATGCCTGAGTGAAAAGCATTGCTGCTGGAATTCCTGACATTCCTTCCTGTGAATTTCCAGGCAGTGTGAGGCTCACTGCTCCGTCTGACATCACTTTGGCGGGTGGGGGGGTTCCACTGCTCTTTCACATTCTTCCACTTGCTTTCTCACAATCCCACCCATATTTGGAAGTGAGAGGAAGGGAATCCCAGATGATGACTCAAAATGCTTCTGCTGCAGTGGGAAACACTCCACATCTGCTTTTCTTATCCCCTCTGCGTGACTGTGTCAGAGCATCTGTCTGGACATATATATAAAAAAGGAGATCTTAATGTGTCCTAAATTACAAATGTGGCTTTAAAAATCAGGATTAAGAAGAATAGCCGCCGAATGCATCTGTGCGGAGTAAATGACGTCTAAGTGACGTAGCACTTCTATTTTTATCCCACAATGTCTCGGCAGCAACGTCAGATAAGAAATGCCAGTTTTTGTCCAAAAACGCTCGACCCAAATGAAAAGGAGCATAAAATACACCCGCCGTAAAGCCCTCGCAGAGGGCACGAGCGCTCCAGGCTGGGTTGATGTGCAAGCTGCAACCAGTCACCCTGCATCGGACCACCACAAATGAGGCCACGGTGAATGACAGGACCCTTGGATGTTCAGTCTGCTCAGCCGAGTGTGAATAGTCACAGGAAACTCTCCAGAGAGGTTTAGAGAAATCACCATGTTTTTAAAAAATAGAAAAACCCCAGCAAACTTTAAAAAAAGGAGTAGAAAAACAAGAGAAAGGGAAGGAGGATGGAGTGGTCTCGGACTGTGTTGAAATTCTCTTTATTGGAAGCAAGAATGATACGGATCGCGGAACAAGGTTTGGAGGAGGATCAAGAGGTCCACAGCATGGGGGGTCCAAAGCCACAGGCCTAAATTTAGACCCACTTTGTTCTCGCGTGCTGATGACAGAGCGCTTGGCTCTTGGGGGCTGTCTGTGGTCCACTGCTCCAAAAAAGGCTGCTGTTGTTCTGTCTGACCATCAAAAACACATAAGGCCCCCCAGCATCCCACCCCAGTCCAAAAAAAGATATAAAAGAGAGCTTTCATGCAATGTTCTGTTTAAGCTGGTCATACTCTTGTGTACGGGGCTCCGGGGTCCCATAAAACGAATAATTCACAGACAATATCTCACCCCACGTTCTTTTTGCCACAGACTACAGCGACATAAATCTAAGTGATTTGTAGGTGGAGCTGAGGCAGCGTTCAAAGGCTGCAGAACATGTGTTGCTCAAATTCAGGCAAGTAGGCTTGGAAGGAAAGGCTGTTCTAACACGGACAGAGAAAAAAAAAGAGACAAAGTGGTGAAGACATGAAAAGGAGAAATGACGAGAAAATAAGACGGCCAGAGAAACAAAACTATAAGAAGTCACGCGCAGATACAGATGTGGCGTGGTGAGCAACAGTGCTTCACAAAAGAATCAATATCCCTTGAACTTTTTCACATTATCCTTTCATACATAAATTGTCAACATATCTCCCAAAATCTAGCTGCTGCGGACAGTGAACCACGGCTGTAAGAAGTCGACTCAGTCATAGCTGGGAAACATGGCAAATGTGGAAGAATGTGCTCTGGTTGGATAAGACCAACCTTTTTAGCATATGCAAAATGTTATGTGTAGCAGAAAAAAAAATTTCCCCATCACCCTAAACACATTAAGAAGCAATGTGGTGGTGGCATCATGTTGTTGTGAGGGTTTTCCTTTCAAAGGGACAATGAAGCTAGTCATAGCTGAAGAAAAGATTAAGTTTTATGAGTTTTCATTAGATGAAAAAGAAGTAAGAAACTAATCAAGTGTGATTAGAACTACAGCGACATGACTGGTCGTGAATGAAAAGAAAGAGATATATTGAAATAAAGTCAGATGGGATGAGTTAGACTTTTAAAAATGTTACCATAAAGTCAAATCTAATTAAAGCTATTACAAGGGAAAATAAATCTGCGCCTCTGTGTATTGCAAAAGAAAACTTTAACACCAATCTTGAAAAAAGATTTTACCTAGGTGCACAAAAAAAAGTATTTTCTGAAAAATAGAGCATTTTTCTATTACTTCATATTTTACTGCATACCAAAACTGAATTATATTTTAATCTAAATACTGAAATGACTAAAGCTAATAAAAATGTGTGCTCAAAATTAACACTGGATGATTAGATGGATGACTGGGATCTGGTATAGTCAAAGTCCAGGCATGAAAATATGTGACAATCAGTCAACTATTTCTTCCAAGAAAAATGGGTAATAATAAATAAATGTAAACTGCTAGAGCAACACAGACTTTTAACTCAAATCGAAAGTGAGCCTGAAACTTTTCAGATTCTTTTTTTTTTTGCAAATTAATTTGAAAGTCAAACCGTAATTTTATTTTCATTTTCATAAAATCCTAATAATCCTAATGTCAAAATGTTGACACAATGTGAAAACGTTCAAAGGCGCTATATTTCACCTAAAACACTCATCCATCTGTGCTGCACCTATTTTTAAAGAGAAAATACATTGAAATATATAAAAGGTGGTCATGAAAGAAAGGTTCAACAAATTGATAGCACAGTCATGCAAAAGGTTTGAGTCCAAGCTTCATACATAACCCTATTCCAGGCATGCACATAAGCAGTACAGGAGGAAAAAAATAACAAAAAAAACAAATGAGTCACTGAAAACCAACTGGGACGCACAGTGTCACATCCTGAGAAAGAGAGAGAGAAAGAACGATGCCCTCCTCTCATTAAAGCACAGATGGATCCCTCAATCTGTTAAATGCCGGTGTGCCAAAGGACAAATGGCCACCAAATCTGAAAGACCTCCGAGAAGAAACCTTGAGCTCTAGTCGATAAAAACTGATTAGTTCAAAGAATACATATATATTTTAAAAATATATACATAGCTGTATAGAGAGAACGCTCCAACAGTTTGGCACAATTGAATTTTAATAAAGGCTCTTGGGTGACCTCTAGTGGCGTTACAAGGAACACCCGGTGGTGTGACCTTAAATTGGCGCATACCACTGCTTAAAAGCAGAGGTAAATAGGTCAAATTAAAAGTGTGAAATTGCGACTTTTGCTCTCGGTTTTGAGGACACACCAAAGCCAAAGCATTTTATAAATTCAACAGTATTTTTTTCAAATAAAAGAAGAAAAGAGTCGACTTAACAGAGCCGCTATCAACGCCGTGTTGACTTGTATGTGACCGACGCAGGAAGTGGTCACACCGAAAGGCGCCTTTTCTGAGCTCATGTTGTCAGGCAAAAAAAAAAAAAAAAAAAAAAAAAAAAAAAAAAAAAAAACTAGCTACCCCAGGATGGGAAAAGGCAAAGTTACGCTAAGTGTAAAGAAACAACATGGCTGCTAAAAAGAAGCGCACTCCAAACACACAGAATGACAGCTGGATTGTTATCGCCGCAGGTAGGCTACTAGCAAAGGAAAATAACACAACTAATAGTGCTAACTTGCCATTAAACAAAACCTACTAATAGTTATTAAAGCTTAATAGCTGTGTCTACTGCATAGCTTAGCTGACTCTAAGTAGTGGTGCTATTCTTAGTCTTTAAGCTAGATGAAATACTTGTAAGCTTATTTAAAGAGGAAAATATCCTCTAATTCCTGGCTAATGCTACGTTATGAACGTACTGTTGTCAATTCTATCGATCTATCGATTTTATCCTCTTGTTGGTTCTTTGCCTGTTGTGACAATGTTTTTATTTTCTGTCCACAGACTCAGTAACTGAAACACAGAAGCCAGACTGTGATCCAGATTTTGTGAAGCTCAGGAATCCCTCTACAGGTTTTAAAGTCTTCACTGTTAATCGGATCTCTTGGTCTGCACTAATGGTTAATTTATTTCTGGTTTGTAAACTTCAAAATGATGGTTCAGTCCCTATTAGCAAGAAAAACAAATATATGCATGCCATCTAAATTTAATGAGATCATTATTATTTTTTTCAATTAATATATCTCTTTTAAGGTGTGCATATAACCTTAAAGTAAATTCATAATTATTGAATCTGTTTCTTCCTCCCTGTTCAGTTAATACATCAAAACAAAGAACTGCTTGTAATCTGTAAATGCATCAACCAACATTATGCACTTTGGTGCACTTTGTTTTGAGTTGAATAAAAATCTGATTAGTGCAGTAATGGTGATAATCCTTGAGTTCCTCAATTTCTGTCGGATTAAAACTACTTCCTTTGTCAAAGAACCTTCAGCACATTTTTTCTCTGTCATGTTGTATAGTCGTAAAAATAAACCAAACTGGGTTAAAATTGGGATCATCAGGTTGAACCTGTAAGAAAACTGGTAAGGAAAATTGGCCAGTAAAAAAAACGATTGGTGAATTTTAACCTGGTTTTCTCGTATCTTGGGTTTATGGTGAGCTATTTCTATGTTTGGATTATTATGCAGTAGAAAGACCCAATGAAGACTTGTTTTTAGTTCACTGGAAGAGATGTCCAGATTTTTATTTAAAAGTTCCTCGTCCTTGTTAAACTAGACTATGCTGTGGGCTGTAGCATGAAACAGGCCCAGAGCATCACAGATCCCCCATGATGCTTAACAGAGGGCATTGGGTGTTTTCTGACATCCTTTGTTTTGCACGACACCCACCTGGAATTTGTGTTGCCTGAAAGCTAAATGTTTGTCTCATTTGACCACAGTTTGTAGTTCCAGCTAAAGTCCTAGAGATGTTTTGGAAACACCCCATGTTTATGATTGTGATGGTAGGACAGAGAACACTTTTTCTGCCATGTCCCCCAAATCTGTTCCCAGAATAATATTTATTATCTGTTTTTTTTAAGGCAGCACAAAAATATTTGTTTGATCAGTGACTACAAGTGTTGATGAACATGCAGATTTAAAAAAATGGATACAACATAAACTCTATTACGACAAAAAAAAAAAAAAAAAAAAACCTTCCCGAGTTCCTGCATATTTCCCAGAATGTTTGAGGGCGACTCTTTCTATGTTTGTTTACTGCTGGTGCAGAAGTGAAAGTAACGCTGTTCTTCATTGTCCCCTGTTCTTGCAGAAGAGGCGTCTCTGTATTTGCTCGGTGCCGGTGATGCGCAGCTGTACGAGGTCAAGGCGTTTGAGGAAGACTTCCACTCCTGGTTCGTTGGACAGACCGTACAGAGAGGTGTGTCGCATTTCATGTCAGCGTCAGAGTTTGACCGTCTTGTCTTTCATCAGAGTTCGACTGAAAAAGAGTAAAACAGCGAAACGACAGAAAAGTTTAACTGGACTTAAAACACTTAAAGCATCCATTTAGAAAGAGCCCGTTCTCACAAGCACTTATAAAAACCTCGAAGTGTTTTATAAGTTCAAAACCGCTAAGAAACTTATTCCTCCGTCTACACATTTCTTTTGTTTTACGTCTTTTGTCACACATTTCATACCAGCAAGCAAATCTTCATATCAGACCAAGAAAATTTCTGAACGTAGTTTCAAATTTTGATTTTATTTATTAAGAAGCCAAAACTTTTCTGAACTATGTCACCCCATATGAAAATATTATTGCCTTCCCTTTTAAATAATTATTTTTATTAACCACATCCAGGGTTGTGATTGTAGCATGAAGAACTCACCTAAACTTAACTTGCTTGACAACATTACACGGGCAAAAAGATCTCAAAAAGCAAGACACAATTTCCTATCAGTGTTTCCCATTGTTGAATTTAACATCTTAAAGTTTCAATGTGTTTCCTCTGTTCATCTAAAAAGTTAAATAAGATGTCTTGCTGTCGTTTAACCTGTTTTTTTTTTCTGTTCTGGTGTAAATCCATGTCTAATCCAATAATTGTTCATGTTTTGTCTCTGTTTATAATCAGATGGAAAACTTCTCTTCGTAACACAGATGGACCCTCTTTATCTGATATTGCCCTATATGATTAAATCTGGCCAAGAGGTAAAGAACCACAATTTGTACAACTGTACAAACTTATAAAATACAGGTTGAGCGTGAAAGATTTGAATATTGTGAAAAGCTCAATTTTTTTTCTGTCACTAATTTCAGAGTGAAACTCTTTCGTTCTGTAGATCCGTCGCGTGAGGAGTGAAATATTTCCAGCCCTTGTTGTTTGTAATCTTGATGATTGTGCCTTGCAGATAATGAAAACTTTAAAAACAGTTTCTCAGAAAATTTGAACATTGTGAAAAAGTAAAAAAAATTAAAAATCAATTAGTTGCTCAGCTCAAAACATCTGCAAATGTTTCTGAGCCCCTAAATGGGCTCTCAGTCTGGGTCAGAAGGCTGTGCCGTAAGTCGCACAAATGATCATAGTTTAGGAATCTTGTGGTTCACGCAGTGCCGAATCCAAGCATATTCAAAGAAAGTTAAGTGGAAGGAAAAAGTGTGGGAGAAAAATATAGCACAGTGTTTACACAGTGTTCTAAATTGTTGACATACCTGTGCGACATACTCAGCTGTTGAGCCGTGTTCAGGCATTTTTTCGGGATGTTTTTTAATTTTAAATATTAATCTGGGAAAATCCTGAAACCTTTGCGCAAACGTTCCCCCCTCAGTCTGATGTTCTATATTTTGTCCACTACTTTGCTACAATTTCACGCATATGAAATGTTTGTTACCTCATAAGGTGTTGAATTATTTTGCATGTAGAAACAACAGAAGCAGAGATTTGTCTGACCCGTTGGGACTATGTGAATTTCCCCCACTGAGCTACGGTAAGGGATATTTCTGTTTTCTGCCGCTCAGGGGAAATTCCAGCCTGTGGATCAAGTTGTTAAGGATGATGAGTTTCCAGCGAGCTCCAGGCTGCTCAGATGCACACGCTCCCTGACCAGCCTGCACCACATTGCAGAGGAAAAAGGTGACGTTTCCTTGAAGGCAGTGAGCGACAATCTTAAGTTACAGCCTTTATTTCAGCTGCTCATTTAGCTGATACAAAGTGGCCGTTGTAGTAAGAGCCTCTAAACCAGGGGTGTCAAACTCATTTTGGTTTAGGGGCTGCATACAGCTTAATCTGATCTGCAGGGGGCCACACAAGTAAACTCATTGCAAGATTAAATAGAACCAATAAAAGTGGACTTGTTGATTTTTATATTAAACGAATTTCACTTTTACAAAATATATTATGAATAATCTCAGTTTTTAAGAAAGGTATCTGCAATTTCAACAACACTTTTACTCAGTTAAGCATTTATTCAAGTGCATTATGCATAAGAACTGACCTCAGTGATTGTACAATGTTGCAAAACATTTATTCACAGTTTTTGGAACTTAAAAACACTGTCCTGCATCACAAAATACAACAGACAAACATTAAGAAAAGGTTTAAAATCAATTTTAAACATCTGGGAAGCAATTTGAACAAATTATCTGGCTTCCCACATTTGAAAACTTAAGTGTCAGCTGTTTTAAACAGACATTTGATGACTTGCATTTGTTGATGCATAAAATGCATACATATAGAAAAACATGCATACATAACATGTATGTATGTTAGCATGCACGAGAAATATGAGGTTGCCAGGGCCAAAATAAAAAGCTGGTAAAGCATAGAATCGAACTTGTTTACAGAACCTGAAGCTCAGTGCTGCCATCTGCTGTTGCATCATGTTGTGTGCTCTGAATAAAACACAGCGCCCCTCGTGGACAGTATAGGAACTGCAGATTTTCAATTAAACGAAGTATATGTTTTTTCATGAATAATAATAATGCATTTTGGCACCGGGCCGGACTAAATCGTTCGGCGGGCCGATTCCGGCCCGCGGGCCGTACGTTTGACACCCCTGCTCTAAACTATGAAACAAACTGCTCCTGCAGCCACTAACACTGCTTGTTTTGTTTGTTGTTGTATTTTTTTCGTTTTTCCTGAGACACTTCTCTCCCCTGGCTTTTTAGTCAACCTTTTTGTTACTTGATTGTTTTTGTGTCGTTTTAAAAATCCCTCGCAAATGGACTTGACTTGTGTGCCGTTTACAGAGGTCGGAGGCCTGAAGTTTCATCGCTACAGTCAAGAACGAACCATGAACTGGTTACAAAAAAAGGTAAACACAGCGCAGGATGTTGAAGCAGCAAGAGAAAACAAAAGCAAGTGGAGAAGTGTGAAGATGTTTTAATACTTGTGCCGTAGGTGGAGAGAACCATCGTTGCCCTGAAGAAGAAAAATATCTGTGTGGGAGAAGGAGTGAAATCCACAACTTATGTCAGAGTCAAGTCTGAGTCAGACGACCGGGAGGGTAAACCTGCATCGCTGTATTTCCCTTTTTAGCCGCGCTTTGCAAACGTATTCAGGCCCTTCGACATTTCGTGCGAGTTGTCACGTTGCGGCCACAAAACTCCAAGTAGTTTGCTGGGATTTTATGGGATAAAGCGAGAGGAAGCGGTGTGTTAATGTGAAGTGGATGTAAAATGAAGACGTGGTTTTCAAAATATTTTACAAAATCTCCCACCTTTTGCTGCAGATCCAGGGATATGTCTGCTGGCTTTACACGTCTAACATTTTGTCAAATTTCAAGTGTTTCTGCTGGTTCTCACTGGATTGGGGTTTACTTTATTGTTTTTCAATTAAATAGAACTCAATTTGACTATTTTAAATGGTACTAGTTTAATATAACTAGTTAAACTAGTTAAATTTAACTAGTTAGATAGTTCTATTGAAGTAATTGATCTTTATGTTGATTTATTACGTAAAATTCGTATAAGAGATTAAAGTTTGTGATTGCTGTGTGAAAAAATACAAGGGATATGAATATCTTTGCAAGGCAGCCTTAGTAAAATGCTAATTTTGATACACTGATAAAAAAGAAAACATTCATAAACCTAAATGTACTTTAGCTGCAGGTGCTGATATCAACCAGCAGATGGCAGTAGTGCTGTATTATTTTATGGCGACTTCAACTTTTTTTATTTTTATCTTTACATCACAAACTATTTAAATAAACGATCAGAATTTGATCGGTCATCTCTTTTCTTTTCGATACAGAAGACTACCTTCGCTACGCTCACGGTCTGATATCTGAGTACATCAGTGAAGAACTGAGCAAAGCTCTCCTTAAACACTTGGGGCAAGTTAAATTGAATGAAAAAAAAAAATCTTATTTGCATGTGTTTTTGTGACTTTGTAGACAAAACTCATCTCTTTCTAAATGCCACAGGTTACCAGAGCTAAAAAGTCCGAAGGAAACAGAGCCTCCGTCTAAGGTATGTTGGTTTCATTGAAGTTTTTTCTCAGCTCTTCTGTCTTACATGATACTAAAACCACCGTGCGCTTTCTTTGAGTCTTCAACCCTTTTCTGTTTTTGCGTTCTTTAATGAGCCGATCGCCCTCGGTCACTGTTTGTGTGGTTTAATCCTGCGGTTTTGAGGACTTCAGCTTGTGGTCGGTGAAGCTGGCAGCGGTGGAGTCTGTCTTTTTGTGCTTCTTGTCATGAAAAGCGCCTCTCACTTCCTCCTTTGGCAGAAGCGGAAACTTTCCGACAAGCCGGTGGAGGCTGGAGAAGACTACACCAAATTCAACAGTGCAGACTTTGCCCGGAAAGTGAGTGCACGCGTATTAGGAAACATCCTCAGCAGATTCAGACCTCATTTATTTCATTTTAAATCAAACAGTCAGCTGTTTAATTTCTTTCCAGAACCTCCAGCCGTTGTGTAAATTCGCTTATTTACTGCTGTCTTTTAGCTTTGTGTGTAGCGCAGTGGGGCTACTATCATGATCCCAGGCTAAATAATTGCGTTATGCTGTTACTTTATTTTTGTTTTGTCTCGTTTTTTGTATTTCCAGCCACCCAAGAAGATGACAGCTGCTCAGAAAACATTGGCTAAAGTGGACAAGAGTGGCATGAAGCCAATGTCTTCTTTCTTCAGCCCAAAGACCAAAGCTGAAAAGAAGTGAATGTGTTGTGCTTTTTGGATTCGCCCGACTCATGTTTTGTAATAAAGGAAAGAAAAACCTATCCGAAAGGCTGTTTGTCTTTTTAATTGTGAGAAGGAAAAGGGATTAAAGTAAAGGGGATTTGTTTTCTCAAGTAATAAATAATACACCATAATAAACTTCTTAGTGCTTGTAGACTGATAGTTTAGCTTTCAAATAGCTACAGTGGCAAGATAGTTTGTACAGAGGATCTCTGTATAAATCATGATGTGCTTACAAAATGTATTTACCCGCTTACAGATTGATTCTAGTTTTGCTTTTATGTCACACCTAATTGTTTCTGACCGTCAAACTGATTTAAGATAACGTGAGTAAAAACAAAATTGAGGTTTTCAATTGACTCGATGTATTGACCGTATGTTAAAAAGTAACCTAATAAGTAACTTGAAAGGCATTTCTGATAACTAAATAAATGGTTACGTGAATTAGTGAAAGTCGTAGCAACAGAGCTGGCCCAGAACGTCACCCCGCCACTGCCATCTTTGCCGCTCTGACGTTCTTTTCTGCAGCGGTCGTATTTGTTTTACTCCACTTGCAACAGAAAAGGATGCATGGCTTTCAAAATGTTTCACTTTTTTGTTTTTATCTCTTTAACTTTACAAAATGCTATTTCAGAGCTCTTGAAGTTGTTTTGGGAAAACCGAGACAGACCTCTTTGTTCTTTTCCGTGAACAGCGAGGTTTTGACTTTGAAAGTTTCCCATGGATGAAATTTTTACCCAGTTGAAGTTATTTAACCTCGGCTGGTGTCAGTGAGTTTGTTTCTTGTCTGTACTTGAATTTCTTTAGTTTGGGACATGAGTTGTTGCTTTGTAGATCTTTTATCCTACTTCATAGCATCAGGTTATATTTTGTTGATTTCTTGATTCTACAGGTCTCCATATTATTCAGCCCTGGGTAATGAAAGCAAACTCGGCTCTCCAGAAAAGTGTAGTCAGTCATGGGTAAATCCTTTTTTTTTTTTTTTGAAGAGGTTCAGATGATTTTGGAGAAATCCTCATTTAAAAAATGTGTCTGATAAGTGCAAATAGGCTCATATGAAGCATATAAAACATTTAAAAACAGAAAGGGGGCGAGGCTTTTCACAGCTTTGTACACCTAAATAAATTGACGACTCTTAAAAAATTGGTTTATAAAATGAAAACTGAGCCCTAAGTATTTACCGTGTTAGAATTATGTAATAAATCTCTGCCGGGCATAAAACACAAACCCCAAAATATCTGAAAAGTCAATAAATCTGTACAGCGTTTAAGCTTTCCATCTTTATTTATTCACCCTTCTTGTACAAGGCCTATTTACCTTTAGCATGGATTATTGTGCTGTATTTGAGCTGGTATGAAGCTTTTCACGCAGCCGGGAGGCCTTGACCTCGCCCTGGCCGCGTCCACCTGTTAAACGAAACTTTAATTCATGTAGCCGTCTCTGACTTTGAGCTTGAAAGGAAGCATTGTTGCTTTTCAAAAATCGTCTTTGATACCCATCAGAAGCACACACTCGCGAGTCTGGACTGTAAACTGCAATCAGCCAAAATTCGACATTTGCCGACCCTATTGAAGGTTTCTCTTGCTCAGCTCAGCTCGAAAGGCATTTAGAAAGAAATGCGATGAACCAGGCGGTCAAATTGATCTCAAGATGACGGAAGAAACGGAGAACTTTTAGAAAGGATGTACGTTAGGCCAATGGAGAGTCTTCCAAGTTATTCTCTTGCTGTGCAGCACAGCTAGAAGGTTAAATGATTGTAGAATGTTCATGTAAAACAACCAAATTTGCAGCTTTAATTACAGGTTCCTGTCATCCACGGGTCCATGACTCAAATATTCAGTGGTGCTTTTGGTATAAATAAGTAATTACTAGCACAAAAATATTTCTGGACCAAATTTTGTCCCTTTAGAAATTGGTTGACTAGTCCTGAATTCTTGCCTTCTGTTTGCCCAGTTAATCTAACTATTAACCAGTCACTCCAGGAAGTTGTGATGTTTTGATTCAGTCGTCCGAAAATTTTGGGCATGCTTGCAATATTTACCAATCATGTCAGCCTTCAGGGAGTCATCACATCATCTTCTCTGTTAGCCCTTCAACAGCATTTTTTACCAGCATCACTCTGAAAAGTAGCTTGTATAACGAGCTCAGCAGATGCACAGTTTGACCAGTTGTTTGCTAATTGCTGCTGGCTAGTCTGAAGGAGCTGAGTGGGGTAGTTGCGGGGAAGGGCTGCTCTGTAAGTTGGAAGCTCTGAAGATTCAAAACTGCAGCTCCGAGGAGGAGATGCACCTTGATGGAGACACTAGATCCAACCAGGAGTTAGACCTAGAGCTAAATGGTTGCCATGGGAGATTAAAGTATTTCTCAAACATGCTTCAAAAAAATGTTTGAGAAAACATTTTTCTCATGTTATGAGGGAATAACATCCCTCATGTTTTTGATGAGGGAATAACATCAGAACGTGATGTAAATGTCAGAAACGTCAATTTTACTTAATACTGTACCCTTTAAACTGTTCCACATCCTGCTGTTTCTGTTTCTTGATCTTCTTTTGTTCACCAATGTTCTCTACCAAACATCAGAACAGCTGGATTCATACTGAGATTCATTTACACAAGGGTGTGTCAATTTTAGTAAGTCAGGTTTCCTCTCAAACTAGTTGGTTGCTTTTGGTTTTATTTATCGGCATCAGAGTGAAGAGGGAAGAATCAGGGTCATTTTTTGTTTATTTGCAAAAAGATCAGCATTGATTTTCTCTCCACTTCATTATTATGCACTACTTTGTGTTTATCTGCCGCATACAAACCGCATGAGACAAAATGTGAAAAGGTCGAAGGGGTACGAATACTTTTGCCAGCCACTGCGTTTGCTGCAGCGTCAGTGTGTGTAGCAGTCTTAAAAAGATGCAAAAACCATTTAGTCTGAGCTCAGTCAGCGTCACGGCAGTGCTGCTGGTTTCACGTGTCCACGTTAGCCTCACTGCTTTTTTAATTTGGGCTTAAAGCGCAGGGTCTGGAAGGCGCTCTCCACCACTTTGGGCAGGTGGATCGGGTTCCTCTGCAGTCGTAGTCTGCTGCTTGTGGAACCGGTCTGCTGCTGCTGCTGCTGCTGCTTCTTCTTCTTCTTCTCCTTCTTTGAAGCGCTTTCCTTGGCACTGTCGGGAGCTTCACTCGGTTCGGAGTCGTCTGTGACCCGCGGGACCCTCAACACCCAGTTGGAGTGAAGGTCGTGCTCGGCCGAGCTGGAGGCCACTGAGGTGGGGCAGCAGAGAGAGAAAGCACGAGGTGAGGCTGAAAGTGGCCAACAGCTTTAAAGAACACAGGACATGGTTTAGTTACAGACCACTAAAACAGTTCAGTTTTAATTCAATGCAAACATGTGAAGGTGCCACATTTATCGGCTCAATCAGTTATTGTGGCAAAGGTTATACAGCAGAGAAAACTTTCAATCCTCAATGGCAGGTTTGGGTTCTGAGAAATCCCTGACGATGTTGAGGAGTTTGTTACTGAGACAAGTTCAGCAGGATTAACCTGCTGCAGCAGGCTAATCCTTCACTAAAATGTTGTTTTTTATTTAAGTTGAAGGTTAAGGAGAGAGGGATATTTGAACCAATACCTTTTGCATAATCTATGTACATTTTCCATAATCAGGGTACTTTTTATGACCGCTTGGTTCAGATCAGACTGAAGGATTCCTAAAGGATTTAGATCTGAGAACTGAGATGAACTTTGTATTTACTGCTGCCTCTTGGCCAGGACTCCCCTAAAAAGGAGGTTTTTAATCTGAATGAGTTTTAATCCTGGTAAAATAAAGATAAAAAGTAAGGCAGAACCAGTCGTGCATTGCTTCCAACAGATGCTGGTGTAAAATTTGTTGGGTTCCTGCCAGCGCATTAGGAAAAAAATAGAAAATATTGAACTTTTCACTGAAGAGGTTTGTTGCAGTTAAATTTGATGTGCTAAAAGTCGAAAAGCAATATATTATACAGATACATCTGTTCCCAAAGCTGTGAAGCAAATCTCCCAAACCATTACCTGTTCCAGATTCAATCCAAAACTCAGACAAATCAAAGAAACTACAGAAAAAAGCTAGCAACACTGACTTTGACCTAACTTGTAAATAGTATAAAAGCAATGATAAAAACAGGAAATTGTTGAGTCTGTACTATTGCTGTGCATAACAAGATTCTTCAGGTATCCATAATAAATTCCTTCAGATTTACTTTCAACAAAAGCTTCAGTGAGGCAAGGTAGCACATCTGGAAAATAAGCCTGCCTCACAGATCTGGAGCCATGTTTGTTTCTCCCAAATTATGCACACAGGTCTCATTACGACTCAAAGAATGTCCGACCTTGATGTATCCTCTTTATTTATCAGGATTATGAATAATACCTTCAGTTTTCTTGCAAAAACAATTGTGTTCGAACATTCCCCCACCAGGCATTTGAAACTGCTCAGTTCTCGGATACACAGCCATACTGTCTGATCCGGTGTTAGAAATTACAGATATGTAAACCTTGGGGGGGAAATATTTTATTGAAAGTAATTTGTTTTCTTAGGATAAAATATGAAATGTACACTCTGAAGGTAAAAAACAAACAAACAAAAAAAAACACACACAGAAGAAAAGGGGTTTAAAATTATGCCTGATTTGCTTTTGAAATCCATATTGTGACCCGAATAAATTGGCTTGTTTTGCCTTATTGTCATATATGTCAAAACATTTACTAAAATCTATGTTTTTGCACTTTGCATGCACATATATCAGACTGCTCACTGCACTTAAAGGAACGTTTCAAGTAAACTCACATTGCAGGAATGCCTTTATGTAATTGCACATTGAATTCACAGGGACAAGCCTGTTGTAAAAACTGCAGGCACACAATGCAGTGAACGGTTCGTCCCTCAAGTTGACCTCCATTATGTGAACGCACACATTTCTACATTAACGTGAAGATTTGTCTGCTCGGACACACTCGACTGCCTTCATTTTCAAAAAAAAAAATCGTATGAGGAGTACGAATACTTTTGCCAGCCACTGCGTTTGCTGCAGCGTCAGTGTGTGTAGCAGTCTTAACAAGATGCAAAAACCATTTAGTCTGAGCTCAGTCAGCGTCACGGCAGTGCTGCTGGTTTCACGTGTCCACGTTAGCCTCACTGCTTTTTTAATTTGGGCTTAAAGCGCAGGGTCTGGAAGGCGCTCTCCACCACTTTGGGCAGGTGGATCGGGCTCCATTTCTAACATTCTTAGAAATGTTATTTCTAAGAATCAGAGTAAGGAACGATGCTATCAGTTCAAAACATTTATTAAAACTCGTTATTAGAAACACGCTGGGTCAACCTGCGTAATAAAAAAAAAAACTGTCTGTAGTCTTAACTGTAAAATCAGAAACATCAAGCATGTACAAATTAGATTTTGTTCCTCAGACTTGTTTCTTTGTGCCTATGTCACCGCTCACATTCAGAATTCACAGAACCATCCCACTGGTTCCCAGGATCGGTCGGTCTCTCTCTCTCTCTCTCGCTCACCTATGACATCTACGTCTGCGTGGCCGTCGTCCTTGTAGGGTTTACGCAGAGGTTCGCTGTCACAGCTGGCGATGACCTCATCAAAGAACTGCAGCGTGTCCTCCTCTGTGGGGACCGGAGGCGTGGATGGTTTGGGTCTTAATATCTGTGGTTGACAGAAGAGGAATAATTGGCTCTTTCTTTCAGTACGCAGGTGTTTTGAAATTTGAATGTATTTCATTGGGATTTTATGCGATAGAGCAAAACAAAATAGTTTTGAAGTTTGTGGTTTACAACAAAAAAAGAGAAAAGTATCTTTACGCAAATAAAATCTGGTGAAACTACTTGCTTTCAAAAGCCTCTAACTAATAAATAAAGTCACTATGTGTGTAATACTCTTTGAATTTTTTTCTAAGTTAAAACATTTTTTATTTTTAATTTTCCTTCTATTTCACAACAAAAATGTTCATGTGCTGGTCTTTCTCACCAAACCTCAATCAAAGCCATCGCAGTTTGTGGTTGGAAGACGATAACATGGAGTACCAATACTCCTGCGCATCTTACCGGTTCCTCCATCTTTGGAGGTGGAGGTGCGGGTTTCCTCTTCGGACACGCTGCGGCCTTGGCATCGTTGCTCTTCAGGTCGCTGACACTCTTAGTGTACTGCCTCCTGAGAGCCACCAGGGCCTCCAGGTACTCCAGACAGTTCTGGTTCTGGGAGTACAGCCAAATCCTGTCCTCTTGCCTCTGGTAATAGTACAGAGTCGACTCGATGCTCACGCTGCTCTTGCTCCGCGTCAGGGTCGACCCCTCGGAGGAGCGGCTTCTCTCCCCCACCACCAGCATGGAGGTGCTGCGGACCAGTCGGACCGTGCAGGCGCTGTGGTAGTCGCCGTGAAGCCCACCGTCACCTCGGCCTCTGTTTCCGTGATGGTTGGGTCGGAACACATTGTTGAGCTTCTTGAACATCCCTCTGAAAGGACTCTTACATGCTTACAGACCTGCTCTTGTGTTCCTCACTTTGTCTGCGTCTTCTCTCCTGGCTTCAAGACATTGTGAACCTTCCAAGAAAACAAGCCAATAAAGCTTCTTGGCTAACTCTGGCTGAGCCGTTTCCTGGGGCCAGTCTCTGTCCGGGGTGCTGAAGCAGCCAAACGAAAAGCAGATCTGAAAACAGGTGTCTAACTTGATCTCGGCGTGTCTTTAATGCTATCGGATGTTGCTCAGCAACACCGCTGCGGAGTCGGGTTGGTAACTCTACACTTGGTGTTATCGTTACAGTGAGCTGTTGCACGCCTGGCAGGTATCATTACCAGCAGCAGACTGAGACATAAACTAGGCAAGACTTCAGATCTTGACTTCGACCACATGAATCCATCTGTTTATAAACATGCATTATAGATGGGAGGATAATTAAACTTCACTCAATATAGAAGAATAAACTCCTTGGAAGTTTTGATAAATTTCTTTTTTTCTTTTTTTAATTTGGAGATCAATATGTATAAGGCAGCTTGTCCTAATTGTTTTCACAAACTTTAAAAGTTAGGTGATGCTATTTATGTATAGTGTTACCTCTGTTAATTAATAATAAAGTGTTTTCCTCTTGATTTGATTGGCTGCTGTTGTTGGGCTCCTCCGTCCCCAGCAGAGGAAGTATGTAAGACGCTGAGCTGACACCGATACACATGTAGAGACAGAGGGGCTTTTATGTTGGGAAAAACCCCACAGGCTGACGGCATCAGTCACTTTCACTGGGTAACTAATATCCACCTAATGATGTTGTCTGGTGAGACACTCAATATTTGGATTTTGAGGTTTGGAGGTTTCAGTTGAAGCATTTTTCTTTTCTTTTTTTTTTTTTTTTCCAAAGGCGAGATGGTCATGTCACAAATAACTTGAAATATTTTAAACAGAGAATTTGAGGCACAAGGTTGAATTTGTTGTGCGTTTTTTATTTTTTATTTTATTTTATCCATTATGCTTGAAAGTTAGGGTCATCGGCTCAAATAGAGAAATGTTCATCTCCCTTAGCAACTTGAACTACAATCACTTACTTGTAGCTAGCAGAAGGTTTATTCTTTGCTTTGGTAAGATGAATTTAAATTGATTGGCTTGATATGTCAGTAAGGTTTATGTTTTTTTGTTTGTTTGTTTGTTTTTTAATTCTTGGACACTTGATTTGTCCACTGAAACCAGCTGTGAAGTGTGTTTGTGATTAATATGTATTTCTATCCAAACTTAAACCATGTGACAAAAACTTTCTCCACCGGATGAAACGAACTGTTCAGAACAAAAACCAGGAACCCTTAAAACTCAAATCTGCTGGAACAGCAGCATCACTGCCAGAATATTGGAAAACCATTCAATATTTGATCATGTTGCTGGATCTGACGATAACATAAACACGTCACTAAACAGCGTTAAGGTAGAAGGAAACTTTAAACCTCTGAATTTTGAAGAATTTTAAGGTACAAGCTGTAAAAACCAACCATCCAGATTTACCTTGGAACCGTTAGCCGCCTTTTTAGAAAAACGAAAAGAGGAATCAGCGTCCGCTGGCTCTCACTTCGTGATAATATCCGTGTTAAATTAGACTTCCTTCTGCTTTTAAACACCTGCTTCCTTTGCATAGGAACAGAACATCTGTGGTTTCTTTTTATGTTTGTTGATTTCTTTGACAGAAGCTTTAACTTTTGATGACGTAAAACCAAATGCATAGATAGGAACACAAATCATAAATAGAAAACAACAAGGAAACAAGACACCGAAGCTATCAAAGAGCATCGTGGGTCAACATCAATGTCAAGCCTGCATAAGTTAGAGAGATGCTGAGTTGAGAGTTGCACTGAAGCCAGATTTCCAGAAGTGACATGCGAGAGAAAGACGCTAGCCGTCCCACTTCCTCTAACAGGTTGTATAAAACAGCATTCACATACATGCAGACCTAATTACACCGACTGGGAAGAACAATAGGTTTATATAAATGTCCAATACTTATTTTGAAAACATCTGAAATTTTAAAAACCTGCTGCATGCTTCAACAGAAGAAAAAAAAAAAGTACATCATCATCTAGGATTAAAAAGCTAAAGCAGATTTCCAGATTGGAAGTTTGATTCTGGTTCAAGGTAGGAAGATGTCTGATTCTGATATATTTGTTGCTATTGTTGACATTTTACTCATTTTAACTTTAACATTTTAGAGGCTAAAGATTGTCTCTGCTGGAGCGATGATGGTTTATTTATATTTCTGTGAATGTACTTTTCACGAAAATATATTTGATATATTTAAATCAGAAATATGTTCCAGTGCAAAAGTACTCAACACCCACTGAACTTTTTCAGATCTTATCATGGTACAAATCAACTTTTTCTTCCATTTTATTGGGATTTTACGTGACTGGTCAACACAAAGTAGTGCGTAATTATTAGGTGGATTGTTTTCTAAATTTTTTGCATATGAAAATCTGTAGTGTGGCACGTATGCAGTGTCCTTTACTCTATTAGCAGCCTAACCCTACAACAGGGCTCCTCTCTCACCGGTTGCACTAGCTTACGTATATTTCAGTTTCTTCTACATCCTCAACATTGAGGTGAACAAAAAAATGAACAGACAAACCGGACAACAGTGTGTTAAATGTTACTGACGCAGCATCTGCTGCAGACAGAGTGAGAGGAGGCGGCAGGTGGAAGTGGAGCAAATAACTCTCTTTGCGCTCTTTCCTTCTTCTGATTGTTGCATAGACAGAAAAAAACATCTATTCATTCGCATCGGAAAGTGTTTTCCCTCCGGTTTTCTCACGTCTTTCATCTTCTCTACCTCGGCCTCCAGGGGTCTTTATATCAAGACCTGTCTGAAGTTTCACAAAACTACTCAAGTTAAGCTCCTCTACGGCTTTGTCCCTGACCTATGTGGTGGTCACTGTGACCCCTCTATCCAGGCCGTTACACAAAAGCTTCTGGTTAAAGCGTGATGTAATGCAAAAAGATTCACGGAGTATTTTGAAGACCAGCAGACGCTGAACGTTTTCCTTTTAGTCCTTTAGTTGTGCTATATTTCAGACTGTATTTAAAACAAACTGCTGAGGTTTTTTCGCTTCCATCTCAGAGTATTTATAATTTTCTTCCAGCGATGCTGTGTGAAGGGAGACTGCTGAGCATGACCTACGGTGAGACGGAGGAGATGGACTCGCTGCCTCCTCCTCAGACTTTCCGTTGCGCTGGTGGGCGACCCAGAGCCTCCCTAACACCCAGCACCTCCGACCCCGCTCCGCTCGTCTCCTACAGCTCCTGGAGGGAAACGGGAGAGACAGTCGACCTGTACATCTCTCCGCTTTCGACCTCGTCACATCTCCAGGGAGTCTATACGGGGAGGCAAATATCTGCAGACATGGAAATTCCCGCACAGCCTCATTGTGACGGGGGTGACGCCGCCCTCTTGGTTCCCTCCTTCTGCCAGACCATCTATGAAAACTACAGCGACCTCCATATTGGAGGGGAGCAGGTGCTGCCTCTGTCAGCCAACGACGGCGATTTGAGGGCGTGTGCCGACGCGCAGGCCGTGAGGCCGTTCCTGCAGTCCTGCGATGTCCCGCTGGCGGTGGACGACTCCCCTCCAGGACAGCGAGGTCTGCAGAACCTGCTCCGGAGGGGATCCAACCACTGGAGGCAGGCGAGCGGCCGCGATCGCAGCTTCTTGTTCCAGGGTCGCGAGGGCCCCTTCTCCAATTCCCTGCTGAATCATTACCTGGAGCAGAAGCTCTTGGATCTGTACCAGCAGTACATGATGGAGAACATGGCGAGGGAGGGAGTTCCGGGTCCAGATGGCAGTGCCATTTGCCCGCTGCTGGGTTCGGAGCTTGTTCTGACCAGCCTTGACCAGATCACCCAACAGCTCAGCCGGGAGGGCAACCTGGAGGCCGGCCTGGCCAAGGACATGGTTCTGAGCTGCTTGCTGCGGGTGGCCAGCGACCTGCAGTCGGGTGAGATCAGCACGCCCTTCCTGCAGATTTCAACCGAGGCCTCCGGGGAGCAGCTCACAGAGAGTACGCAAGAATAACCACAAAGCTGAAAAGCTCACTTTCAGTTCTCCTTTACAACTAAGCTCGCTTATTGCTGTTCTGGAGAGTGAAAACCTAGAATTGGTGTAGATAAGCAACTTTCCACGTGTTTGTCTTTCTGTCAATAAACAGGAAATGAAAATTGAAACTGGAGTTTCCCCTTTTTTTTTTTCCTTTAGAAAACAATCAGACTGATCAACACAGCTTATAGCACCCCACCTTCAATTAAAGCTGCAACTGTTCAAACTGTAAAACACAGCATGGTGAGATGAAGTGAAGCTAATGAGCCTCCACCCTGTGCCCAACTAATTATTTAAAGCCATGTATTCAGTTTTATGATCACTAAATAGTAAGTGTTGCACAGCCTCGCTTCAACTGGCCTTCACTCTTTGAAACAATGAGCGGCATTGAAAAAAAAAACAAAAAAAAAAACAGTGCATTATTTACATTTTCTAAAAAAAAAAACTTACAATGAATCATAAAACTAACAGAAAAATGAAACAAGTTACTGGACCTCAAAGACATCATGTGCGTCAGCATGAATTGCCATGCATCAAACATAATAACATTATTATAAGACCGCAACAAAAGTGTTGAAAAGGTAGTCATGATAAAATAAATGTTTTCATAAAGATATACAGTTGATCCCCCTGCCTCTTTGTGATTTAGTATTTGTGGATTATGTGCCTATTTAAGTATTTTTCAGTGATATTTTAATCAAAATTTTTTAGAAATCCGCCTATTCAAGGATTTTTTTTCCAGAGCACATAGAAAATATTCAAAAGGAAATGCAAATTATAAAGCAGAAGTGCCTGGCTCCAAAGCTACTTCACACGCTTTCACCTGGAGTTTGCAAAGTTGCCAATCCAGAAGCGCCAATATTTTCCTTGGGGCTGATTGGCTGCACCTCTGAGGGTGGTGCACGTTAATGTAGGTGACGGTATATTTGGTGTTTGAACTTCCAAAATAGGGAGTTATAAGGACTTTTAGATCCAGTGGCAGTTGCGGTCCCTATGCCTTGCAAACACTGGGGGGCCCCTGGGTATTTTCTCTTTTTTTTTTTTTTTTTGCCTAATGATTGTTTTTATGAGTTTGATTGCATCCATTATCTTTTGCTTAATAAAGACTCAGGTTGCGGAGGCAGATTAAGCAGAGAGGCCCAAACTTCCCTCCCTTTCTCTCTCACTTGGGGCAGTTCCTCTGGGGGAACCCCAAAGCGTTCCCTGGCCAGGTGGGGAACATAATCCTGCCCCGGTTCCGTCTCTGGGTCTCCTAATGGTGGGACGTGCCAGGAACGCCATGGAGGCGTCCAGAAAGCATCTTAACTGCACTGCGTTTTCTTATAAGATAAATCTGATGGTTTGATGACGATAAAGTGTATGACACAGGTCTGATAAGAAATTTATAAATACTAATTATTGAAATCAATATTAATTTTGGGGTTTTTATTATAAAATTAAACTTTATTTCTCTTGTGACTGAGGATATAGCAAGTAACTTAATAAAAAAAAACATGAACTGGCTGCTCAAGTTTTCATTTATTGCAGAAATTCCAAATTCACATAGATACAAAAATATGTATACAGGATAATAATAATAATAATAATAATAATAATAATAATAATAATAATAATAATAATAATAATAATAATAATAAACTTACTTCCCCACAAATATTGAGATAAATGTGCAATGGCAAGTTGTTCAGAAACAACACATTTTCTGCAATCAACAAGGTCCTGGTACTGTTTATTTTTTGTTCTAATAGATATTCCTCATATCAGAGATGGTAAAGCACATTTAAATATTTTGGTTTTCTGGTGCAGCAAAGATAAATAAATAAAGACTAAAAGTTAAGACAAAAAGAAAAAGAAAACCCCTGTTTATCTATAAATACCTTCAATGTTGACTAAACGTGCTGCTTTCCATATAGACAAGCCAAACGCCTCCCAGAAAACATGTTTATGGTCAGATGAGACAAAGATTAACCACAAGTCAAGGTTAGGTTTCCAAACCAAGAGCACTGATCTGAACTGATGATTAAAGACAAAATTAATAAAATCCAAACTGGGGAAAATATTTTACTTTTTTTTTTTTCTATTTATCTTTGCTTGATTTGTGGCTGGTTTGTTTGGAGAACTGCCTAAATAAAAGTCATGATAAACTTAAAAGGAAAATAATAACAGCTTCGTGGATTACTATTGACCTTTCATAAAGATCAAAACAAAAAGTCGGTCAATGCACAACCAGTCTGATATGTTTTGTTTGAACAGATTATTTATTATTATGAACAGCTTAAAAAAAATCTGTAACTTCAGCTGTGAGTTAAGCAAAACGTTTGCTTGAGTTGTGCTAAAAATACTCTCTGATCCACAGTGCATGATTCATTTCTGACATTACTTTGCTTTTTCATGGAGTCAAAAATGTTGTTGAAACGTATCACTTCACCCATTTTTGTTTGTGTCTATACGACTGTCTACCTAGATTAAGAAAGTTTACCAAACATTTTTCTTTCCAGCGCTTTCTCATTTTCCATAAACTTTGAGACGCTCATGACTTTCTGGTAAACTTTGCAGTTTGACAAACAGTCACAAGGGGGGAGCATTACCACCTTACTTATTAAGCCTCATGACTATGACAAACACCCTCTGCTTCTTCTGCCTCTTTTATTCCTCCTCCTCTATCAGCCGCCATCCATTCATCCGGTTAATGCTCCTTATCTTCTGTCGGCGTCTACTCGGAGACTATGATGTCATCCGGGCCCGGCAGTAAATCTGGAGCATGCAGGCGGTCGGGATCTGTGTTTGTGATTCTGGCATACATTTCAGATTGGCAATATCTAAGGCGTGGGAACGTGTCTGGGGAAGACGTCGCACAAATTGCACAAATGAGGCTCTCAGCGGGGTACGTCTGCGCACTAAAAGTGACATTTACTCCTCCCAATTCTGTTTAAAGTGCTTTTGAGGGACTTGCAACCCTATTCCAACTCGGTTTGGCCGTGGCCTTCTGGAGTCGGTGTTTGATCAGCTTCCTCGTTTCCTGTCCAAACAAAAAGCCCGCAGGAGGAAACTGTGTTTACCGAGCCGAGCGCTGCGCAGCCTGAGAGCCGTGTGAAGTCTCAAGGCTGCAAAGACACATGTTTGGTATTTCTGCTTCCATCCGGATTGAGCATTCCAGGTAAATGTTAAAAAGAGCCGAGCCCTTACAGATCTAAACACAAATGTTCAGATATAAATATGATTCACCCAATGCCAAACCGAGCACATTCAAATGAACTGATTTCCGCAGACCTTGGGCAAATGAAAAGCAGACCTGTTGTTCCAGCGCAGGCTGTTTACCAGAATTGTTTAAAAGGGCTGAAGGTAACGCTGCACGCAGCAGAGTTTCTCCTGCATTTATTCGCAAAACCCCAACTTCACCAAGTGTTGGCAAAATGAAGCAAATTTCTATTCAGGAGGAGTTTCATTCTCAACAAGTTGTTTATGTAAACTAACGAAGGGTCAGGGGCAAAGGTCTGAAAATTATTAGCGTTTTAGTAGCTGTTCCTTCAAACAACAAAAAACCCTTCGCCAAGTGGCAAAGGAGAGGCTGTGACAGAAGAGCAGGGACAGAGACTGATAATATAAAAGGCAAGGTGGAATGATCCACAGACAAAAAAAAAATCTCTCTAATCATCTTAGCAGTGAAACTAGAAGGGAGGCCAAAACACTGGAGTGTCTTTCATCGGTTCATAAAGCAATTTCCTTGTCACAAAGACTTTTTAACACGGAGGGCAAGCGGAGGCAAGGCCGCAAGATTTTACATCAAAACCAAGGCCTGCGTACACTCTCACTATTGTGACTTTAATTCAGGTACAAATCTGTGATTTGATTTAATTTAGAAAAGCTTTTACTCTGTAGCCTTGCAGATTACATTGGTCATGCATTCTGACTGTGGAAACAAAAACAAACAAAACCCCCCCCCCGGCAGATTTCAAACCTGATCTTTTACACTTCTTACATTATTAGGCATTAATACATACAAATGTGTCAATGTTTAATGTTTTTAAAAAAGATGAAAATGTGCAAGCCTTACTCATTCAAAAACCACTTCCCTCTCTAGGCCAACATTTCGCAGGCTCTGAGCCACTTGATGGGATTTACATTTGCTCAGAAGCTGTCGCTTTTCTCCTGTTTTCCATGCCCGGCCTTGGGAGTGAACGTCCTTTGTTTTCAGATTAAATCTACTAGAGTGACCTAATGTCCCAGTGGCAGCGCGCCGGAACATTTAACGACAGCCCCGCTCTGTATCTTACTGATTGACACTAAGACACATAGGTGGCGGAACAGGAGAACGCACATTTCCCGGTCAGTTAGCCTCCCAAGGTTGCAGGGAGCCTGCAGCGGAGCGGCTGACCTTGGTGCAGCCGGAGCAGACGGAGAGAGACCTTGAGAGACAGCGGAGCGGCAGGATCTGTGCTCTCAAGGAGCTGGGAAACATAATGTGTTAGTGTTTGACTATATATCACAGCACACTGCAGCCATGTGAATGTGGATGGCAGCAGGATGGGAAAAAATATAAATTTTATTCACATGGACCTTCCTGAAAAAAACAACAAAAAACCCCCCAAATAGTTGTAATAATTATTTAAAAATGACATATTTTATTAAAAAGAAGCATATAGTCTTCATTGCAAAGTTTGAGTTGGTTTTTATTATTTTATCTCTTTTTTTCTGCAAAAGAAACTGCAAATTATATTGAAACAAAATATTGTAGCTTAGCTTGAATAACATCTCATGTAGATTTACTCTTAGAATTAAATTCACTTTAATTCTAAGAGAAATAAAATAAATCAGGCCAAAATGCAAAGAGAGTGTGGGATCATAACTGAGAAAATATTCAACAGTCAACACAATGGCAGGGGAAATGAATCATGTCACAGAAGGAGACAGTACAAAAAAAACAACAACAAAGAAAGAAACCAGAGAGCTATATATACACCGAAGAATACTGATGAATGACCCTGGACGCAGGTGAGGACAGGTGATTGGGAAAATCTGAGTAATTGAAGAAACAGGCAGGCTGAAGATAAAAACAGGCAGGAAATTGAAAAATAAAGGCTCAAACTAGAATCTCAAATAGAACAAAATCTAAAAGCAAAAGAACTGAACATAAAAATAAACGAGGGAACAGAATACAAAAGAATAAACCTATGTGGGAAGATCTTAAAAGTTACAATCATGAACTGAATGGTTAGAACTGATGATAGAAACATAAACGAAGCCCAAAGCTCAAACAACCTCAGGCACTAAAACATTTTGGTTTGATTTCCAACACAAAGCATCTGGGATACCTTTGGCCACCTTTCATTCTGTGCACTTTACACATTTACAGTCAAATTATTCTGTTGTTTTGAACAATGTCTGGTGCATCTCATTTAAAGAAGGTCAGAGTCAGTGTTAGATTGAAGTTGAAGGATATGTCCACCGCATTTTACAGTTTGAATGTATTTAGCTATGAAAGAACAAAATAGTTTTTTTTTTCAGAAATTATGGGTTGTTCTTTACATTCAAGATGATCACAAAAAGCTCCATTTTTCATAAGTCGTAGAAGACGTCAGTAGCAAAAGACCTCAGCACAAACCGCATAACCAGGTAAATAAAATCTGAAAATTAAGAACAAGACACTTAAGTTTCCCATCGCTAAATCAGCAGCCAACATATTTCCGTGAAAGTGGAAAGTTGGCTTTTGCGTTTGTTTTGCACGCAATAAACGTGTCGTTTATTGCGTTGCTCAGCCACGTCAATTTACTCGATTCTTCCACTATTCTCTCCAGCTCCTTTGAAATTCCACAGAAAGCAGCAGACAATGAGCCACGCCGACTGGAATAAAAACTTATCCTCCACTGTGTGAAGTTCTGCACTCTGGTTAACAATACAACACTGCACGAAAAAAAGTTATTCAAAGAGAAAGACAGCAAAGAGAAGCTGGGATTCGAGATTCAAAAGTATCAGAGTAATTTTTTTCCCCTCCCGCTTTGTTTGGTTAATTAAATCTAGTTTAAATCAATGAAGCAACACAAGGTCTGGTACTTACCTTTTTTTGAGCACCATAGTTGCCATGACTCATGAGGAAGAAAAGCCTTGTCTCCTAATTGAGTGTATTATGTGTGCAGTCCGTAAACAGTTTTTATTTACCTGATTTTTTATTTTTTACAGAGAACTTATTCACTTTCAAAGAAGCAAGCCTTATATAGAAGGAGAAATATTTTGTTAATTCATCTCAATTCAGTTCATTTCAGTTCAATTCAGTCCAATTAAATTAAAAAATACTTTAGAAATCCCAAAGGTAAATTTAATACATTTTATATATATATATATATATATATATATATATATATATATATATATATATATATATATATATATATATATTTCCCTCATCATTCTTTAACTTGCCTATTAATGCTTAAAAATGCTCACAGAAGTAACCAGATGCTGCATTTCGTCTAAGCCTTGAAGAAAACAGAGGAAGGGGTAATGAGGTCCAGTCTTTTTAGACCATGCAGAGATCATGGCTGGTTTACTGAAGAGGCAATGCAGAAATGTATAAGAACAACGAAAAAAAAAAAAAAACCTCACATTCCTTTTTGCTTCTAATTGAAAATCAAACAACAATGTAAAAAAAAACTAAGTATCACACACACACACACACACACACACACACACACACACTCATATATACATTTGCAAAGACTAAATCTGTGTGTGGGAGTCTCTTCTTTTCATTTATTTCACACATTTTAAATGATCATGTAAAATAAATAATTGCTAAAGGAAAGTCACTAGCAGAAAATTATACTGAATGTTTTTGATGTTGTGGTTCTTTTTCCGTTTGATACAAAATAATTGAAAATTAACTTCATTTATTGTTCGGTTATATTATTAGTAGCACAAGACAAACTGTATTTATATTTTGGCTCTATAACTTAAGGATTCTGTCTGTCTGTGGGTTTTAATTTCCAGGCTGATCTGTGCACACTATGATGTTTTTTTTTTTGTTTGTTTGTTTTTTTTTAAGCCTCTGAAAGATTTCTGCCAGTAAATAGGAAGTGCAACAACTTTTGCAGGCTTTTAATGAAGGTCTTGGCCTTGGCAACAGCAAACATGTATAGGAAAAGCACCCTGAAAAGAGGGAAAAAAGATTTACTGGTAAAAATGAATTGTGTGGAAGAGGCAGAATGATGTGCAGAAGATTTTTCTTTTAGTTAAGCAAGGTCAATGTATAAACTTGAAACGGTAAAAAAAAAGCAGACGGCATAATTGGAAAGCAGTTCTTATTACAAAAGAATCAAGGATGCCTTGAATAAAAGTGAAGTCTGACGTACTTTCAAATACAGTTTGTTGATATTGTAGACAATCCTCATCTCCCATTTAGTCGAACAATACTGGTAAAAATGTCACCCGAACTGGTCCTCACTGTCAATCGTCAAATCGCATGTACAGATGTGATCCACTCCTCCAAATTTTCCCAACGCTGTCGTGCTACTCACAAATGAAAAGAAATTATTCAAGGTTTGATGTGTGCTGTGATTACGGTAGGACCTTTTTTTAAGCCTGCACAAGGAGCCTCGTGAGGCAGGTTGCAGTTGTAGTTACTTTGGTGATTTAACCAGAAAATGCCAGGCAGAGATTTCAATCACCGAGCTCCAGACATGTGAAGCCAGGTCAGATATGAGAAGCCCAGGGAGCTTACAGGAAAACCGCAGGAGTCTTAAAGTGAAGTTTACTTAAAAGATAACATTTTACATGCAGCGCATAACTCAACTAGGGTGTCGGTTTGTCCAAATCCAGATTAGTTAGAGTGAGCCACCAATGATTTTCCTGTATGAAACATGAACAGAGGATAGAAAAGATAAAGCATTTGAAGTCTCTAAAATAAAAGTAAAAGTAAAGCAAAAATATAATTGCAGTTTAACTGAGTACTAATTGTCCTTGAACTGCCTTACTTTTGTATTTGTGGAGTCCTCTGTCCAAAAATGCTTCCATGTTCAAATCTCTGTTTGTTTCACACAGGAAGATCATCGGTGGCGCACCACCTCCAACCTCCATTATGTGTGTCAATAATTAACAATTACAGGCTTCTGTGAACAAAACAGCCCAATTCAAACAGAGCAATGATTTAACCCATCATTAGATAAACTTCTATGATGTTTCAGAGACTGGAGTTGTTTCCACGTGTCTGTTTTGGCTTTAGCCTCCTTTGTATTGTCTCATGGACTTATGCAAAATACTGACGCCACTGCAAATACGCTGATAAGTGAAGAGGGCCACTGCTTCTGTATTTTACTAACTGTCTGTCCATATTTTTGATTGAAATTGAGCTAAATGTGTTTTTTATATTTGCATTGCACTTATAAACATATTCTGTTTTAATATAGCCAGCAACATATGAATAATTTCCTCAAAATATGTTTTTAAGTTACCAAAAATACATGTAATAATTATGTAACAGGTAATGTGCCTGGATATATTGACTTTACAGCAAAGAATATTGTGATAATAAACTTTTGCAAATTACAGTTTTAAAGTTTCTTTTTACAGATTTTTTGGGGGTCAAAGTCTTGCATTGCCCTCTGAATTTGACTACGTCATTGCAGATAAACATTTCTCAAAACGTTTATCTCGGCAGCCGACATCTCCTCCTCTACATTATCCGTTTCCCCTTCATGTTTGCTCTCTCCAGTTCCTCCTCCCTTCCCCTCCTCCCCAGCATGCCGACATTGTTATTGGTGTCATAATTTACCTCCTTATGCAAACATGACCCTGTCCTCGATATGCTGTGAGGCAAAAAAAATATTCATACTGTATTTATTGAGCGACCAACAAACAATGAGATTGGGGCAACATAAATTATCGCGCCACGACTTCTTTATATTTCTGCGCTCCGTGCATCACGGTCTACCCGGCGTGCGTTAATGCATACGTGTCTTTGCTGTGTTTCCGGTGCAGGTCACACATACAAAACAGGTCTGCTTAAGACGAACGGATCAGCGAGGACAGGCCAAGTTACCGCGAGATAACCGGAGTGAAGGAGTGCGTTGGTGAGCCGAGGCTCACAGACTGAACGCAGAGGAAATCCTCGGGGTTTTGCTGAGGGGAGTGATGCACTGGATGTATTTGGTAGCACTTGTAGTCTCAGGGATTTGACCTTGGTGAGCCTCTCCGTGCTTTCCGCCCTCCTACATGTCGACCCCCCTCTCCCACCCCTTCGGTCCCACTCAACCTTGGCTAATTAGCTCACATCCCAGTGGCTCATGTTCACCACAACATATCCACAACAAGGACAACACAACTCCAGCGTCCCACATCCGTGCTGCTCCTCTCCTTTTTATTTTTATTTTATTTTTACTGTTAATGGCGTTTTACCTCCTGCTCTGCATTGTTCTGGAATAAATCTAGTAATTTTCTCTGAGTTTCACTGCTGCGTTGCTGCACTATGTGCTCGTATCTGAACCGCTTTGTGTCGCCGCCGTTGCGTTCGCTGTAAATCGAGCAGCGCAGTGAGAAGCAGGTCATGCACAACGATGAGGAGGAGTCGGTCCCTCTGACAAACAGACAGTTTTCAAGTTCAAGTTTAAATTTAGGGAGAAAAAACAAATACGTGAATAGAACAGATGTGAATAGAACTTAATAATCGTCTTAATTTAGGTTTTGGGGGCAGGGCCACACCTCATTGCTGCCTATTTATACTCTGATCTCCTGTTGAGTTCTGTTTGTTGGGCTCTTTCTCTACCGTTCATTTTTCATTGTGTTATCCCTCACACCTTTTTCTTTCATTCCTCATCCCCACTTCCTCAGTCATTCTCATCCCTACCTTTCTCCACGTCTTTGCTTCACCCTTTCGAACCCGTGCATTCTTTCACCTACTCGGTTTTCTCCATAATAACAGCATCTGGATCGCTTTGCAATCCCCCGTTCTCAGTCCCGGTCGCCGAAGTCTTTGACATTTTTGTCCAAAAAAACATTCCTGGTTTTGTCAATGTCTTTTTGTGACAATTTTTAGTCCTAGAAATCAAAGATTTTCTCCTGGAATACTTCTCGTGTAAATTGAAGTTGTGAAGTCTCTTCCTGTTTTCACAGGCACGCACATTCAGATCAGCACCAAAGGCCTGCTCCGGTCATGACCTTGGAAGGTTTAGATTGGGGTCGGAGTGGAAAAATATAAAATAAAATTGCGGTTCCAAGTTTTTTAATGAAACACGTCTTTGATCCTAGAGCACTGGAATGTGTGTTTTTTCTGTGTGACGTGGTTGTCTGAAATTTTACAGATTTTTTTTTTTTTTTTTACAAAATGTGTTTTATTACCTCCAGTAGGCTAAATGCATTGCAACTGCAAACCCTGGTAGGAATAAACACTGTCTTAATTTATGGAGTACGACAAGAGTGGCGGGGCCAGGGGTCGACTTGCGTGTAGACGTCTTTGTAAATGGAAGCACCTTTAAAGGAGAGAGAGCTGGTCTGCAAATTTCTAATTCCATCCATGTGTGTGAAGAGACCTGGCAACACCAGGATGACAGGAAGAGGGGAAGAGATTGCATGCAGATGGACTGGGCCTTTTTTTTTTTTTCCCAACTTCACAATACATCACTGCTATGTGTTGGTGTTTCACAATAAGATACATTGAAGTTTGTGACAAAATGTAGAGAAAAAAAAAAGAGAAATAATATTTTTTCAAGGTCCATGTTAATATATTATAATCATTAGCGATAATATATGAGTTTGATTGGGATTGTATCCTTGCTGATCATGCTTCTCACCTTGTAAACATAGGAAATGTTGGGCCTGGAGACTCTCAGCTCAGTTTTTCCTTTCAAGTGAAAAAAAACCCCTCCCAAAACATGCAAACAATAACTGTGACCAATGCAGCAAGTATCTTCAGACTTTGTGCAGATGGAGTAAGTAAAGTCAGCTGTCTGGATTCGTTCAGCTTCAGCTATTTTTGGGTGAAATCGTTTTTCAGTAAGAGCTCTGCAGGCTGAATCCACTTCCATAAATTTCTGTTGTCATGTTTCGGCGTATTACGAGTCTCAGGATTTCTTTAAGGTCTGTATTTAAAACATCACTTTTGATTTTGACACGAGTAAGAAAACAACATGGGTTTCTGCAAGAAGTGAAAAGTGGATTAAAAGCCATTTGCGTTCCTGCATGATTTGTTAAAAATGTCACACTTCCTGCATTACAAGTAACTTCAATAATTTAGGTTATGCTCTCTGATATTCTGCTTGAATTGTAGATTTAACAAATTAAATTACTTGGATCACAGCAAAAGCTGTCAGGCGAAGATTCAGAGGAGTTTTTATTTAATGGACATGGAATAAACTCAAATGTTGTGTAACAAATAGGACAGCTGTAGGTATGAAACATACTTAAAACAAAACATACCTTGGCTAATTTTCATGAAATACTGAAGTCAAATGGAAACACACAAAAAAGTGAATTTCTACTTTATATATTTGCAGGAATAAGAAAGAGAGGAGTTTTGCTGAGGGTTTTTCCAGTGGCAGCTGGTTGCCAGGAGGCCTGCAGCATCTCAACACTCCCATGCCTGAGCTCAGCCTGACGGAGGGGTTTCCAGGGCACCGTGCCCCAGAGACATGTCACTGTGACTCAGCTCTCCTTGTATCCACCTAAACTGGAATTTACTTTATCATCTGTCCTAAGAAGGAGACAATCACTTGCTGCAAGACGAAAAGTATCCACTGTTCAGGTGCCAGACTCCTTATTTTTTCCTACATGCTAAAACAAGTTTTACTCATCTTGTTGGTAAAACTCTCATTAAGAATCTAATTAATTGCATCTGTGATTACCTGTTTATTTTCATTAACTACTCTGGGTCCTGAGTTAGTTGTTATTCTGCACAGAACTTTGCAGTGGTTTTGTCTGTGAGGAGCGCTTAAAAGAATACAATTTACTTATTTTCTTATTTCAAATTGAAGCACTAGCTTTAATCTAAAATAAAAGCTCTTTTTCTTTGCACCAACAGCACAGGAAGAGAGAGTCCTTGATAACCAGAAGCTCCTGAAGGTGTGAGCTAAAAGGACTTATTGCGAGTGTTTAGTTTGAAAGTTTCTTGGTTTTACAGACAGAATAATAATAATGAGGACGATGATAATGATTATCGCAGTTGCCAAGAAATCAGATGTGAAACGCCCTCCAGATTCCAAGGAAAGAATATCTCATTTATGAAGTTTACAAAATGCTGTGTCCTTGGCTTATTTTAGCTTATTGTCCTTGCTCAGTTTTGTTTTGGATGATTAAAGGGAAGTGGAGGTGATAATGGTGAGAGTTTTGTTGTATAACACAAATGTAAGTCTCAAGCTGAAATCTCCCCCCCCCGCCCAAAAAAAAACAAAAAAACTGTGGAGTGTCAAATTTAAAAATGTCTTCATTTCTTTAAAGGCAGACATGTATGGGCAGCAGACTTGTTTAATGAATATTTTTTAGAAGTAAGCACTTAAATGTGAACGTTAAAAATATGTAAACTTAAATTGTTAAGGACTTTCTTTATTTCGAACCAAAATAATCAAATAAACAAGAATCTAGCTTGTGACAGACCACTTGCAGATTTACTTTGTGCCTTTTTTTGAGATCATCAACAGAATTTAATATCAGACAAAGAAAACCTGAGTAAATACAAAAATCCATTTTCAAGAGATTATTTCATTTTGGGGTGGGGGGGAATAGAAATCCAAACCAACCTGGCTCTTTGTGAAAAAAGTTATCAAAGAAAAGTGAAGAACCTCTTTTCTTTTATTCAGTTTCAGTCACTCACAGCCAGACTTAGTTTACAACCAGGCGTCTAGAATCAAGACATCACTTAAATCGACTTTCTCTGACAACACAAAGCAGCATTGACGATTTCAAACGCAACACATACCTCGCTCTAAAGAAATCAAAGAGCAGACGAGAAACAAAGTCATTGACCTCAGTCTATCTCAGCCATCTCTTCGACTCCAGTGAAAGCCTTTATGCACAATGGAGAAAACATGGAACAATGGCAAATCTGGCTGGTTTAATCCAAGAGTCCAGGAACTTATCAAAGAAAAATGAACAAAAATCAAACATTTTGAAAAGCGCGTCTCCCTGTTACGTTTGTTGTAAAGCTAACCGAGAATTTCAGCTCCGTCATTCTGAGGGTGAAACACAGAACTGGAAGAAAACTAGGTGGAATTGACAGAACGAAGTCCACTACTTTAAAAAAAAAACAAAATGACGTGCAAATTAAATTAATACCACAAAGAAGAGTCAAATTTCCTCTATAGCCTTTTAACATAAACACTTGATGCCAGAAGGGTGGCAGAATCAATTTAGGTGGCAATTAATTTTCACATGGGACCAGGCTGGTTCCTATGTCCATGTCCTCTTGGGGAAAAAGAAGAAAAAAAACTGAATTTTGTATTTAATAATCTGGGTGTCTGTGTCTAAAATCAAAGTTTGGTTGATGATCTAAAACATTTCAAGTGTGATTAAAAAAAAAAAAAAAAGCAGAAGCAATCCGTCAGTGGTGTCTTTCTCATTCCTGTCACTCAGTAACAGCAGCCTCTATTGCGTCTGACCTAAAAAGTTGCATATCTGCTATTTTGTTTTTTGCAATCAGGGCGACCTTGCGCGTATATAAACCAACCTTGAGCGGCGTAGCGAGAGCAGAGACAAACAGATGCTGAACCGTCCTATCACAGGCGTGTATCGCATGTGCTGTTTACCCACACTCAGTGAGAGGATCACAGCTGAGGTAAACAATGAGCTCCACTGTGTTTGTTCACAGAGCAGAGCTGCGTGTCATTGAGCTGTGATTGGCTCACACCTGACACCCAATGATGAAACTGTGCAGCCAGGATTCAACTATTGGATAAATACTGTCACAAATGATTAAAATGGATTTGGGTTTGGAAAACTGATGGGTTTTTTTTTTTTTTGTTGTTGTTGTTTTTTTCTAAATGTGCTGCCTAAAAGTGAAAAATGTGAGGGTAGAACTAGTCAACCAAAACATGACCAAAGGCAGTCATGTTGGCTGGCATGGCGCTGTTAAGGTAGGAAAACCAGAATAAAACAGAGGAAACTTACAAGATGGCTCAGGAAACAGACAGGAGAACCGGCTGGAAATAGACGAGAAAAAAAAAAATGGGAATGGGTAACAGGAATGATAAAAGGAGAAATCAGTAGAGGACAAATGAGAACCAATGAACTTATGTTCTGAGGGAGATGTGGGACTGACAATAACCAGAAGGATTAGTCAGAGGTGAATGGAAACAGCTGAGGGAGACTGCAGTGCAAAATTAGGTGGCAGCTAATTGGAGTTGGAAAAACTGAACGATAAACACCGGAGAAGAACAAGAACAGAACCAAAGTGTAAATAAAAAATCAAACTGACAGGCCACGATCTAAGGAACATAAATAAACAACAAAGAAATGATCAAAACAGGAAACCAAATAAAATGTCACATATTTATGTCTTTAGATCAGCCAAGCACAAACGCCTGTCTTAAATCAGGAGTTTAACAAAAGTCATCTTTTAGTCCAATGACTGTTTCACTGTGATTCTTACACAACCGGAGCTACAGAGGAGTGGCTTACATCAAAACATATTCACATGTTAAAACGGCCCAGTTAAAGTCCAGTTCAGATACGGTGTGAACATCTTCAGACTGACCTTCACAGACGGTCTCCATCACTGAGCCAGAACTACTTTGCAAAGAAAGATGGACAAAAGTTTCTGTACAAATCTGGAAGAGACAAACCCAATCAGACTGAATACTTCACACAGAGGAATAAAAATCTGCACAATATTATTTTGTTGGCATCTGCTGAACATGATTTTGCGTGTTCATCCCACATCCGGTGAGTCAAACTCTGACAGAGCTAACTAGGTCTTTTTCTGCTGCGCACTGATTCATTTTACACCGACGTTACGGGTGATGGCAGCACATTTTATTTTTGTTTGTGCTGCGAGAACTTTGATTTTGGTTTAAAAGATGCTGCAGAGCACTGGCAAATCAGCTTTGATGAACACGTGAACATAATCTGCATAAAACATTGTGCTTTTTATGAAAATAAATCACATTTACCCGTTATTTGTGTTAGTGTGGGGTCACGTCGGTTCTGCCCCACATCACTCTTGAACGCCTCCTTTGTTTCCGTCTTTCATGCACTTTGCTACATCCTTCCACTGTGTTGCAGGTGATATTTGTATTTGTTCTCTTACTTCCTCTGATTTATGAAAGGAGAACGTTCAAAAGCACTTTCCCTCTCATGCATCCTACACATTTTGCGGCGAAGTTATCTTGTTTTCTGCTGCCCTTCAAGACACACAAACAACGGGCGCGCATACGCATAAACTTTCACTTTGGTGTAAGTTGGTGACATGAGTCCTTGGAAAGTGCAGTATTCAATTTGTAACTATTATGGAGACAAGGACACAGTCCTTTATGTGAGCAGCCACGGAGAGAAAATGGAGGCAGTCACCATGGCAACCGCCAGAAGAGTGCCCAACAAATCAACAAACAATGCAGTACGAGACTTTTCCAGGGAAGCCATTTAATGTGAAGCCTTGAATCATACAAAGTTGTCCTCCTAAGTTTCTGAGACCTGTCTGTGGGTGTCTGAGCTCCAAGTGTTTTGTAAAAAAAAAAAAAAAAAAAGACAGAAAAAAACTTGTGTTTTTCTCCCCGAATGGGTTTCAAGGCCGAGGAGACTGAATGTGCCAAAGAGCTGCAGTGTTGGGTCACGGCAACCTCAGGGTTTCATTTGCCTGATCAGCCTTCAGAAAGTGCAAAAAAGAAAAAGAAAAAAAAAAAAAACAGAAAGTGCTCACTGATGCAAAAGCACACAGCACCAGTCATCCACTAAAACCTTTTGCATGTTTACACCAGCAACTGGCACATTTCTTTTTTTTTTGTATATTTTGTATCAGTTGTAAAGTGATAAAAAAGGGAGTTGCTGAATAGCTGCCTTTGTCTTTAATTAGCCTGGTTGAGGAGGACGAAGGATAAGGGTTCAGGAGACTGACTTTTTTTTTTTTTTTAATATATTTTCATTTTTGCCTAGCAGTTTACTTTCTCGTTTAGAACATTTGAACACACACACACGTGCACACGTACACGCACGCACACACACACACGCACACACACCCCCACACACACACACACACACACAAACACCCAAGAACAGGGGGCGGAAAAGCACTTTCATCTACATATCATTTAGCATTCCCTTGCAACGTAATCCCTGTATGTCACTCTCACTTTCCCATGCCCCCCGTCTGAGTAAATATCCTCCTCGGTTCTGACCTCGCTCTAAATTTCACTGCTAGACACAAAACTGCAGCGCGGCTAATGCCGTCTGATGCGGACTGTCTGGGTGCCGCTGTAATTGTGGTTGTTTAAGAAGCGCTGATGACAGCAGACAAGTGGGTGCTTGTGGGCGTGCATTCAAATACCAGCTGCTTTATATCTTCGGCTCTCATCATGTATATTTTTGCACTGGAGACTTTAAATAACACTACAGCAACCGGTAGAGTGCCTGAGAAGGAAGAACTTTATTTATATTTATTAAAAAAAAATAAACAAATAACAGGAAAAGTATTAGCTAAGTATATTCGCTTATTGACAGAAGCTAATACTCTGTTTAGGCACCTTTTTGAATTATTTTTGAGATTCTAACTTTTTTTTTTGGTGTCTTTCAACATGTCACATTTCAGTGTGGTAAACTTCTCTTGCTCTGTCTAACGAAGGTTTTCCAAATTTATAAGTTCGTGAGGACATCTCTTGTCTACATCCCTTTAAAGTGACCCTACAGACAGGTCAGATTTAGTTCTGGACTCTGGTTCTTTCTAAAAGTCAAATTTTCCTCCATTGAAGCCGTGAGAAACGGCACCTTGCAGGATTTCACTTAAATCTGACTCATGTAAGTGTCAAAAGTTTCATCCATCTTGACAAAAATCCCACTTCCACCCTTAAAAAGAAAACCCCACAGCATGAAGCTGCCACCGCCATGTTCTCCTGTGAGCATGGTGTTCTTTAAATATGCTTTTTTTTTTTTTTTTGGAATAGTGACACCATTGCTGATTTTATTCAGATTTTGATGAATGTCTTCACTGTAATATTTTCCTGACTTATATATTTGTACAATCAGATCGTTTTTATCCTTTGTAATCTCTCAAAAAACTACGGCTTTACATAAAAGACGTACATAAGCAAAAAGTAAAAAAATCTCGGATCTCGGAAAGCTCAGAAATTAGATGACCCTAATTTCTGATTGATTAGATTCCCAATAAGTGATGATGACTGACTGATCTAATTGAATCAAAAGGTGCAAAGTGTTAAAACATGAGCAATGTAATAAAGATTGAATACTCTGATGCAGAGAGACTTGCTACACCTTTTTGACTTCTGCATTTTTCACAACCACAATTACATATCTTTGTAGAATTCTGTAATATTAATGGTGAGAAAAGCTATAAAACAGTTTATAATGGCCTAGCTTCTTTTATGTCTCAAAAACCTGGCATTTTAACAGGACTCTGTGCGCTTTTGGGATTTATCTGCGCTTTTGGGATTTATTGTATGTGATGGGGCTGTGAGAGCTTTGGTAAACTGGGCTTCGGACCAGCAGGCACCAGGCCAGATAGAGAGTCTGCCGTGTATCAAAGAAATTTGACCTGTTAATGCTCAAAAAAAAAAAAAAAGGAAAGAGGGGGAAAAACAGAAGAGGCATATTAGATATTTTATTTTTCATTAGAGTCCTCATCCCATAGATTTGCATCAAATAAAATGCATTATGACATCATTTATCAGCGCACCTTTTATTGAAGTGCAGGCCTTTCGAAGGGGATTTCAAACTAACTCAGTTGGGCAAAGTGCATTATGTCCAGAGTGATGAAAACAGAGATTTAAAACTTTAAACATTTTGGACGCCCTGAAGAGTAAAGAGAACAACTTTACAACCTCTGGGCCGCTTTCATAAATAAACCGGTGGCCAGAATGACCTGATGATGTTATATTTGAGAACACACTCACAGCGTGAGGATTTCTGTCTTGTTTAGATGACTGGTAAGCATAAAAATGGTTTGATGAATTCTTATATTTTCAAAGAAAAAAATGTATGATCTCATGCTAAAACACTTTTATATTGTTTTGACCAAAACCTTTGGCCTTTGCTTTCGTCCTGAGGAGCAACTAAAACTAATATGTCGTTTGTTCCTGTGGTTTCTTGGTCTCTCTGTCTGCAGGTTTAGAACTTCAAGGGTGTTTTCTTCTATTGTCTTTATCCTCTCCTCTATCCTTTCCTTCCTCTTTCCCTTTTAACTTTTTTTCCAACTTCTCCTCCTCTCTTTGTCCTCTTCGTCTGCGTCCAGTGCGTTTAAAATAAACCTAAGCCAATTTCAGATTAAGTTTTCGGAAAGGTAATATATGGAAACCGCTGCATGAACACTTCAGAAATCACAAAAACCAAATGTGTGTTCATGACTCCCTCTGAGAAGCATTGAAATTTTGGCTCAGCAAACAAATTAACTTTTTTTCTTCAATATCCATCCCACTTCTTTACCTGCGCATACTGCTGTAATCACAGGTAAAAGTCTCCTTTAATTTTAATTTTTTTTTGCTCTTATTTAAGGCACAAATTTACAACCAAGCATTTTAACATCTCAGTTGCATTGTTGAAAATGTTTCCTGCAGAATCAAATGGGCTTTGGCTGCACACAGACTCCGTCCACGCTGTCTGAAGTAAAGATGGTGGAGCAGAACGAAGATAAAAAAAAAAAAAAACCTCTTGCACACATCCGATAAATAAACAGCAAAATAAAAGAAGGAGCCAAGAGCGGAACAAAGGGAGAGACAAAGAGAGACAAAGGGTGACAGAGTGCTGTCTCTTCAGCTCTGTGCTTTTGCAACAAGACATAATGTAATCTCTCCTTGAGACGGAAAGATTTTTATAACCTGTGCAGGCTGGGCCTTGAGCGGGAGAAGAGACTAGCTGAGTGAAGGCTGTTTATTCCACAGTGTCCTTGATATAAACATGTGAAAAATCTCTCCTTCCCCCCCCTTCTCTCAGCTAAATCAATACAAAGACATTTGGCCTCTGAACAATGTTACAGTGCTACAGCAAAAGTTTTTCATCTTGTCTGCATTCATAACTGTGTCCTTCAAAGCAACAGAGCAAGAGACACTGAAGTTGTACTTAATGCTCTTTCATGAAAGTAGAAATGTGCTCAATGGCAAAGAAAACCTTCTATGGAGAGCCTTGCGTGACAGAACGAGGATGGGTCTGACGTGGCCCGCACGGCAAGACAGGACATCTGCTCCAAACTTTAGCGTTTGCTTGCAGATACCTTCGCTGCTTCCCGAACTCCTCCACAAACCCTTTCTGTTTCACCTCTTCCTCCTCCTCTCAGACCTGTAATCCCTCTTAGGAGCAATTAAGATAAAACTTTAATTTATCTGCTTCACCCTAACTCGTCTTCCTGCGTCTCCTTCCTCCTTCCTCCAACCCGGCTCCTCTTCATCCTCCTTCGGCGACAGAGGCAAGCGGAGCACTGAGTCATGACATCATAATTCACAAGCTCCAGTTTTCACGGTTAAATCAATATCACCGTGTCCGAGTCAAGGATGGGGGCCGGCCTTCACAGCTCAGCTCTTTCTACTTCTTTCTCATAGAAAATCATATAAATTGTCCCTTAAATAATTATTCCTTCATATCTATGGGTCTATGTTTTTTTTTTTTTTTACTGGTTCCAGTCTGATAAACAGGACTGCACAGAGATGCACCAAATTGAGAACAGTGGATGATTTCCAATCAGCTTTTTATTTCTGTGAAGATTATGAAATGCTATATATTAATTTTTCAATATAAATTCCAATTAATTGTTCAACTTATTTTTTGTAGATCTTACCTTGATGACGCTAAACATTTTACAGCATTGAGTTGCACAATTAGCATGGCTAAGGAGTGCCTCCATGTCGAAGAAGTAGATTTTTGTCTCTCAGAGAGACAGATGTTGAAAGCTCAAAAAGAAAGAACAGAGCAAGTTTGCTGTGCTCTGCTCAACCTTCTTGTCTGCTAAAGTCAGCTCCAGTTCAGTTTGTCCTTCATCGGTTTGACAAAGCGTCCCTAAGGGCTTTGTCCCTAAGGAGCCAACAAACTGAGGTCCAGTGGCAGGCAGCGTCAGAACCAGCTGAAGTCGAGCTCTTCCCTGTCCCAGAACTTTCTATCTTACTCTGAGCATGAATTGTGTTAAGAAGATGTTAAAGGCCTATTTATACTCAATGTTAAATATAAAGACTCAATGGTAAATGTATCAATGGTGGATATTTTTGCTTGCAAGTGCATATCCAAACAGAGCAGTACCGCTGGTAATTGTGGGGGGCGCTGTGGCACAGTAAAGCTCATGTCAAAGAAGTAGATGAAGACAACGTCAGGAACCTATAGTTGTGTTTAACTGCCACAGAGGCTAGTCAGTCTACTGCGGTGCCTACTCTAGTCTTCATGTTTGTGCTTTCTGAGAATATTCAGAGATTTTTTCCACCGTTGCTTATTTGCTGTTGTCTGAACTTTTCCTCTGGAAAGTTAGAACCACCTTCCCTACCAACCATGCCAACTAGTAAACACACAGAAAGCATGACAGCAGCGACGCTCAACAAGTTTAGAAACCAGGTGTATATATTTATGTGTGTGACCCTTGACCTCTTCAGATGATTCTCATGAATGTGTGCATACATTTGCATTATGATGGTAAACAACAATGAAATGTAAGAAGGGCTGTTATAACGTTATGCACACGCTCTATAAAATAAAAATAATGAGTTAATCTGAAAGAGAAAAAAATTATATAAGGCAAGTCCTGAGAAGCCAGCTCAATGGCAAGAACAAGATCCGTGCAATAAACAGCTATGCCTTACCAGTAATCAGGTACCTTGCAGGAATAATTAGCTGGCCAATGGAAGAGATAAAGACCACAGATGTTAAGACTCGGAAGCTACTCACCATACCAGGGTTCCACCCCAAATCCAGCCCCCTGAGA
>NW_015113008.1:61516-66794 GCF_001443285.1 Poecilia latipinna
GGTGTACAGGAACATCTGACATCTGTGCAGAATATGGACTGGAAGCCCCGAGGTCAAAATGGGGGACACCCCCAAAGGTGGTGGAGAATGACCGAGCCAAGATCCTGTGGGACTTCCAGATCCAGACAGACAAGATGGTAATGGCGAACCAACCGGACATTGTGGTGGTGGATAAAGAACAGAGGAAAGCCGTTGTGGTGGATGTAGCAATACCAAGTGACCACAACATCAGGAAAAAGGAGCATGAGAAACTGGAGAAATACCAGGGCCTCAGAGAGGAACTGGAAAAGACCTGGAAGGTGAAGACCACAGTGGTGCCTGTGGTCATCGGGGCCCTCGGGGCAGTCACCCCCAAACTGGTAGAGGACCCGAGCTCAGAGGATGAAAGAGACCACCCATGGAGGGTGAGAGGGGAATTTATATATATATATATATATATATATATATATATATATATATATATATATACACACACACACACATACATACATACATACATAAAGATGAGCAGAGTCACACCAAACCTTTAGGAAATGGGACATAAACTTTGTGTCAGTGAGAAAGGAAACAAGTTCCAATTGCCAGAATTATATTTTTGACTTTAACCTAATTGATAGTAACACTGCGTTTATAATATTGATCAACTATTGAAAAGTTTTTTCAGATGGAGTATTGTGTCTAAACAAGTAAACATAGCCAATTTCGGTCAAATTAAATACATGTTTTAACTCATGGATAAACAACTGTAACTGTAATAGGATTGTAACTTTTACAGCATTGTATAATTTTTGATCATTTCACACTGGAAGCAATTTGAAACTAAATTATTATCCCTTCTAAGTCAGAGGATGTTTGCAATAATTTACAAAATGTATAATATGCATGAGTGATTGAAAATAAATGTTATTTGCGAAGGAAAGCATATCTACTATGCATGTAAGCATAGTAGATACTAGTTACTCCAGGTTAAAAAGTAAAGTTAACAGATAGTTGGAGGAATTTAAGATGAATGAAAGAAAATGCTGGGAGTTGTCAGATAGTGAGATCACACAACCTCATACAGCTAAAGAATACGGACATTTTTTGCCATAATTACCCCAGTGTCGTAATACAGTAGAAACAATGGGGTAAAATATGGTCCAGAAAAACCTATAAGTCGTGAACAAGGTCCCTGTTGCTTTCACAACATCCACACTAAACAGCGTTATTACATGGCAGGACTTCAGAGTGATAAGTTCACTGACTGGATAAAAGAGTGGATTTTTTTTTAAATTTCTGACCAGTCAGGTGGAGTCAATTTGAAAATCATAAAACTCCATACCTCTGTTGATTTCTGGTGCATCTCTAGTTACTCAAGATTTTTTTCATCCCCAATTCAATTAAAAAATGAAAAGCCAAGCTGTGACAGAAAGGCTGAGACTTTGAGGTCACATTTTGTGTTTCGTGAACTTTTCTTTCCTTGACCTTTGAGCAGAGAGGTACAATTAAAAAGTAATTAATTAATTAATTTCACACACATACACACAAAAAATGCTTTTTTATTTTTTATTTTTTTTCCCATTTCTGACTAGGCTGTATCTGTATCTGTATAGAGAGAGAGAGAGAGAGAGAGAGATAGAGAGGGAAAAGAGGAGGTGCATAAGCCGGTGGAGGTGGAAATATGCAGCAACTCTGAGCAATCTCTCAAAGTGCGGGGACAGACGGGAGCTAATATAAACAGACTGCCCTTCACTCGGGGCTATCAGGGGGTAAGGAAGCAGTTACCTCTGTCACTGACCCCCGGCGCTTCAAAGAGGCAGCTCCTGCCCATGTAGAGCGGCCAGCGGTCATGGCCACGCTGGAGGGCTGTCGCTGTCGGAGTGCCAGCGCCCGAAACAACAGCAGCATTCTCTACAGCATTCTGAAGAGCGATAGCCTTGTGACCGCCGAGGAGCCACGACAACACCAACAGCAGCATTCCCAACATCAAACCCTGCAGCATCTACTCCTCAAGGGCTCCTCCTGTTCCTCCTCACCCTCCTCCTCCTCTTCTTCCTCCTCCGGGCCGGGCTCGCTGCAGGAGCTCCGGCAGCAGGCGTGCTCCTGCGGATCGACGCGCCGCCGGGGCGTGCTGCGCTCCCCGCAGGTGACGTGCAAAGCCGCGTCGGCGGTGCTGGTGAAGACGCTGCGCTTCGTGAAAAACGTCCCCTGCTTCCGCCAGTTGCCGGAGGACGACCAGCTGATGCTGATCCGGAGCGGCTGGGCCCCGCTGCTGGTGCTGGGGCTTGCGCAGGACCGGGTGGACTTTGAGACGACGGAGACCGTGGAGCCCAGCATGCTGCAGCGCATCCTCACAGGTGTGCCGGACCGGCAGAGCGAGATCCTGGCCGGTCAGACCAGGGTGGCAGTCGGGGTGTCCGTGGTGGACATCGAGGCGATCAAAGCCTTCCTGAAGAAGTGCTGGAGTGTGGATATCAGCACGAAGGAGTACGCGTATCTCAAGGGAACTGTGCTCTTTAATCCAGGTAAAAATCGGAGGTTTTAATCAGTGTGCATGGAATAAAATCTGCAAAACAGACCGTAACAATATAAGAAAGCTGATTCGGTCGATCGGAACACTGATGAGATTGACCCGGAGTGGTCTGCGTTTGAAAAAACTAAACTTTCCTCTCTTCTTCTCGCAGATCTAGAAGGTCTGCGCTGCCTCCACTACATCCAGGCGCTGCGCCGAGAGGCGCACCAGGCTCTCAACGAGCACGTCCGGCTGATCCACCGCGACGACTCGATGCGCTTTGCCAAGCTGCTCATCGCCCTGTCCATGCTGCGGGCCATCAGCCCGCTGGTGGTCGCACAGCTCTTCTTCAGACCCGTAATCGGGGCGGTGAACATCGAGGAGGTTCTCATGGAGATGTTCTACGGAAAGTAGGTCAGAGAGCAAGGATGAATCCAGACTAAAAAAAAAAAAAAAAAAAAAAAGAAGAAGAAGAAAAAAGATGCTCTCAACTTGTATTGTGTGGTTGGTGAAGCTGATATGGACTGGTAACAACGCATAACGACTGAATGACTGTGGGAACTGACCTGTGTCAAGCAAGAAAGTGTGTGTGTGTGTGTGTGAGAATGATAGCGACAGAGAATGTTGATGTGGAGAGATGTCATTACAAAGGAAACTTAAAGCAGCTGCTGGAATTCATAACTTATTTGTTTTTATATATATATAAAAAACTATTTTTCTAAAATAATAAAAAATACATTACCACATTACCTTGTGTGTGTTTGTGTGACTTTCTGGTCTCTCAAGACTGACACACTTTCAGCTGGAGAAAGTGTGTCAGGAAAACTTTTGCAGGAGATAACATAAGATGGTAGGTTTGTAGTAGTTAGAAATATAACATCACACTGAACAATCAGATCAGTGTTTCATGTCAGCTTCAGGTCACAGCAGAGACTGATGAAGGCCTGCCACTGTCACATCAGCTGCAGATTAGCTGACCTGTGGACTAGAAAACATTTTGGGTGAAATGTCAAGTTAGGCCACCAGAGGGCGAAAGTGCACCACGCGCATTTCGGTTCCCATGCGACGGATTGGTGAAAATGTTGAAGCACCAGCAGCACTTGTGGAAAAAAAAAAATATTTTGACAGATGAGTCTAGTCTTTAGTTATCCAGATTACAGAGCAAAGGAGATTTTCCTCATAAGCTTTAAAGAGCATTAAAAGAAGGGAACTTCATACGTCGAGGAAATGGTTTGGAGATGTTTTATAAGACATCATCAGTCCATCATACACCAGAGGATGCTTGAGAAAACTATCAATTACAAAAATGAAGCTGAAGGATAACTGGACCCCCCACCCCACAAAACAATGATGTAAAACCTACCAGTAAGTCCACCATAGACTTGCTGAGAATTAAGAAAAAATGGAAAGTCCTGATTCCCCAGGCTTCAAAAACGAGGTTGAGAAAGTCAAGACGTCTATATATGAAGGTTTTTTTTTTGTTTTTGTTAAAGAACTGAATATTTAATGGGTGTTGTACATTTTTCAGACTGTATGTTTTAGGGAGTATATAAAGAGAAAATTAGGTATGGAAAAGCTTCGAAATCTTCTCAAAGTTTAAGGACCTTTACACTGTTCAACCTAAAAAAAAAAATAAAAAAAAACAATAGCATATCTAATAAAAGTTATGATTTACTGGAAAGAAGCATTAAATGTAAAAAGAAAATAAAAATGTACCAATCTTTCTGACTTTATCAGTAGAGTATTATTATTGTTTTGCCTCTCACGGTGAATAAAGTGAGACATAAAATCTGTTTAAATAAATATATATTTTTTTCATTTTAGCACACAATAGTTCATTTGAGTTGGGTTAATCTTAGAGTATTACACTGAAGAAAGTGGAAAGAGAAGCACAGACTCCTCAGATCAGACGTTTGAGCAATTCTCGTCTCGCTCGTCCTGCTACAGCAACTAAAAGAGAAAGAAGCAAGAAGTAGAGCAAAAAACAAACGGATGTCAGGCACCTTCTGCGGTCGACACAAAGTTAAAGATTTTTTTTATTTGGGTCAGGGAACCAACGAACCATAAAATAGCGTCGTCTCTCCAGGTTGACCTGAAGAGAGAAATCATTTCCATCGGTTTCAGCTCAATAGCAGCAGTAGTTTGTTGGACTGCATGTATGCGTTTCATCTCGCAGTGTATCTATTTATATGTATATACACTCATATCGAAAAGGGTCCAGTCTAAAGTGGTTTTAAAATGAACTTATTTTGACACAAGTTAAAAACTACTCTTGAATTTTTATAGGCAAGTATAATATCTAATGCATATGGACAGATCCATCAACATGACAGGGGCAGTTTTCATTTTCGAGTACTGGGGTAGAATTTTAATGAGTTTAGACTTTTTCCACGTTTCAAACATAACATTGAGCTCTTATAAAGTAGTAGTAGTAGTTACATCTCTGTTGATTTCATATGATGACATAACATCCTGGAGATTGTTTTGTTCTTTGCTCCTGACTGATATGTTTACACAATTTGATCTTTTTTTTTTTTATATCATTTGCAACTTTTCTAGAAATTGAGGCATTTGGCTGAAAGATGCAAATAATCGGACACAATGAAAATTTAACTGGAAAAGATGATCTTTGTTATAGATTCGATTCACATGTGTTTGATGGCAGATGAGAAATCAAGAAGAATTTAATTAAGAGTAGCTTGAGCAAAGTCTTAGTTTATGGGTTTTGCACACTTATGCAACAAGATTATTGCATCCTTATTTTACATCCCCCCCCCCCCCCCCCCC
>NW_015113008.1:69925-72975 GCF_001443285.1 Poecilia latipinna
TTTTCCCAATTTACAAAAAAAATTTTTCCCTCTTTTTTTTTCCCCCCCCCCCCCCCCCCCAACAGATATTTGTTTGGTTGGTTGGATTGAGCAGGAGGTTTGTGTTTTTAAATATTAAATATGTGAAATTATCTGTCAATGTCATGTTTTTGTTGCATGACAGATAGTTCAGCAGGAATATGTAAACTTTAGAAATGCACCGTATACTGATCTTGGAACAATCTGAAGGCGTTTCATTTGGAAGTCTGGCAGAAATCATGCCCACCTGTTACAGACATTTACTGATTTTTGTTTTCCTACAGAAACTTCCAGGCTTCGCAAAATAGTTGATTTAACAAAACAACATAAAAATATAATCGCCTGCCATGGCTGCATTTTGTCTTTGTGTCTCTGCTGCTGTGTTTCTGCGACTGGAGTCCAGTTTTCTAAGCATCCATCAGAACTGCAGGAGCTTTGTCCTTGTGTGTGTGTCGGTGTGTGTGTGTGTGTGTGTGTGTGTGTGTGTGTGTGTGTGTGTATGTGTGTGTGTGTGTGTTTTATTCCTTCTCACAGAGGAGTGCGCTCAATCAAAACTGAACGCAACCTTCAAAGGAAGGAAGGTGATGTCAGTGATAAACTGGGATTTAAGTTCTGTTTGAAGTTCATGCGAACAACTCTCACGTACCTCCTGGTGGTCTGACAAGGCATAGCAGGATAAAAGAGATGAAGAGGAAAAAAACAAAACAAAACAAAAGAACAAGAGATTCATAAACTGGCAACACACTCACTCACACACGCACGACATTTGCGCATATGCCACTGTCTGCTATGCTTTGATTATGTTCTTGTTCATATCTATCTTCTTTATTCGTTCTCAATGGGCCCTATTTTATCAGCAATTAAGTTCTTAATTGCTCTGGGTAATAAAGAGTCTATTAATCCTGTGACGGCTAATAAAGCTCCAGATGTCTGGCAGGAAGCGGTGAACTGGCAACAGCCACCACCCTGTCTTGCTCTTGACAATATTTGCCTGTGTACAGGTCTCCTACATCTATAGAAATGCTTATTTCTAGATTTTTAGCATGGCAGATTTGTTTGTGCATTTCCACTGCTCAGTCTCGCCTTAACTGACAAACTCTACCTTCAACCCAGTTTCCTTATCTGTGTATTTTACTCTGTTTCCCCCTTTTTTTTTTCCCTCTGACCCAGTTATTTTTTCTTTCCGTTTTCTCCTGGGGTTGCCAGATATCAGTGGATCCGTTCTCAGCTCCTCTTTGAGCTTTCAAATGCAAACGCTTGTAGTTAGTGTTTACTCCCAGGAGATGGCAGTGTTTGGCAGCGCTTACTCATCAGCTGTGAGCAGACGACGGCCATAATGTTTCGAATTAGACCTTTAAGACAAAATCTTTCTTCCATCAGCACATTTCCTCTTTGTGTTTGGACACTAAAGCTGCGGTGAGAGGGGTAATGGATATTTAAAGGTACCAACACACAACAGAACATAAACAAAACCTTGACCCCGTTATTCCAACCTTGGGATTTTGTCATCGTTATGTGATAATTGCACAACTTCACAAGGTTCCGTCATTAACACTGGACACGTAAATTTAAAAGTGATTAAAGGGACAGCGTTGTTATTTTTCAAGCTTGCTATTCAAGTCAGTGTTTATGCCAAACACAATGCCCATCCAAAGCAAAATTAGTGATAGTAATGTCTCCAGTTTTGAGGTAATATTTGATGATTTGTCCAGTGAAGAGAAATCTATGATAATGTGTAGAAGAGAGTACATTGGCGACTTAAATCACCAGCACCCTACTCAGAGATTTAAAAGCGCTCTGTGGTGAGTCCAATCTCCACAATGACAAAAAACAGCTTTTAAAATAAAAATGTTTGGCAGTAATCTGGTAGATATAGTAAGATCTACTTCATTTCGGTCGTGCATCTCAAACTGTGCGATTCCAAGTTGTTTTCTAACATCAAAAAGTTATTCTGCTTATGTTCTACAATAATAGGAACTCATGATCTGCTTTTGTAGACAACACAATCACCGATATTTAGTCATTGTGTTTTAGAGGGGTATTTTTTATTTTTGTTAAAACTAGTGACATAAAAGTACTTTCAAAGAAATACAGATTGTGGTTTATTTGTTTTATACTTTCAAAAATGTTAAGTTTTCTGCCTTTAACATATGACTCTTGTCCTTTAACATACAACAAAATGCAAACATTTGGGACTCTGCCGTTGGTGTGCATTGTATTTTAACAATCCATCGTAATTTAAAATAAATATGTGGTAATGACGGCTCTCCGTTTCCTCATTCTGAGTCTTTTGTGGTCATTTGGAAACTTTCCTTCTGCACTTTTTGCTTCTCTTTGGTCATTTAACACAGCCTTTTGTAACTGTTAACGTTTGCACTTGTCTGAAATGTATTAGCGCTTTCATTCTTTAGACACTGAAATTCGATTTTGTCCTTGTCTGGGTAAATGGTCTGCATTTACATAGCATTTTTCTAATCTTTCCAACCACTCAAACGGCTTTTACAGAGTCTTTCACACTCTCAAGCACAAAAACGTCCATACACTGATGCACAGAATAAGTATGTAGCCTATGGTTCGATGTATTGCCCAAGGACAATATGCATCAAAGGGAAGACAGAATTGAACTCACCCTTCTGATTGTCAGATATTCAGTCCACCTTTTCTTTTTATTGGAACAGTTTGAAGTTGCACGACCGTGTCCCTGATATATTTATGGCACAGTTTTGTTAGTCTTGCCTATTTTTCATAATCTTGTCTCCTTAGGAACATGGTGCTCATTGGTTGTTTTGAGTACTGTATTTCTGCTACAATTTTTTGTTGTGATCATTAATAATCCTCTTATGTCATGTGTAGTTTTCTATCTCATTTTTCTTTACAGCAATATAATTTCTACTTCTAAACTTTTAAATTTTATCTGTTTTTGCTCTGACTGGTGGGTACAGCAGGATATTTTAGATTTCTTGCCGTTATTTACATGTCTTTTATATGAAGGGGATTTTGTCTCGTCAGGGAACCAAATAGCAAAAATGGGG
>NW_015113008.1:76245-94621 GCF_001443285.1 Poecilia latipinna
GTGTAGGTGGGAAGGGGGGGAAGGGGAAGGACGGGGGGGGGGGGGGGGGGGGGGGGGGGGGGGGGGGGGGGGAGACTCAAACCTGTCAGGAGAGCAGGTCAGACATTACAGTGACCTTGAACCAAACTGCAGTAGAGCAGATCAAAAACTAGTTCAGAGATATAATTCAATTATGTTTTATGAGGGATTTCCAGATCAGGATTTACTTCTTTCTTTTTTTAATCGATAAAAATTCAAGTCACGCCTGATGCTCTGCGTTACAACTCCACAAAGGTGCAGTAAAATAATCCACTAGATTTCATCAGCATTACATGGTTCAGGTTAAAACTGTGTTCATGTCTCACTTAAACCACTCACTGTTGAGGTTTAGGATGCTCTAGTATCTCCAGCTTGTCTTGATAGTGAAAGATATTTTGTCCCAGAAGGAGTTTTTGCAGGACACTCTTACTATGTTGCTTCAACAAAGAGTTAAGGAAAGCTATTACAATGTTCTGTAAACATCGTCACAAATGTGTGATAAAGCTACATCTTTGTAGCTTTGTCACTTCCTTCTAAAGACATCCGACTTGATTAAGCTCCTGCTTTTCCTCTGATGACAAATGTTTTCAGCTAGCTTAACACTAAGCTAATGTTTTAACTCTGTTTTTATCCAACATTGATAACTTGCCTTGTAAAATTATTTTGTTTGGTTTCAGGGAATTGTGTGTGAACATAACATTGGGAAAAATATGTACTGTATCTTCTGCACTATAAGGCGCACCTAAAAACCTTGAATTTCCTCAAAAGCCGACAGTGCGCCTTATAATCCGGTGCGCCTTATATATGGACCAATATTGAGCCACAACAGGTCTAGCAACTACAGTAAGCAGCCGCCGACTTAATTTTCGCCCGAAGAAGAAGCGTGCGGTGCATGCTGGGATAGTTGTCAGAACGCTGGTTTGTAATTTATTAATAAAGTTTGACTGACCTATCTACCTACCAACCGTCTAGAATCAGGTCGTCTGCAGGTCATTTAGCGCCACGTTCTCCACAAACACGCTGTGCGCGAACTGAGAAAGGTGACCATCGTCCGGCCACGCCCCGGCCCAGTCGCGGAAGGCTCTCCTCGCCGACCGGAGGCGGACGGGTTTGTTGACATTCCCTTTAGTGCAGCCCCATCTAGTGGATGCATAACGTAACTCCAGCCTCTACTGTAGCGTCTATTCTATGCGCCTTATAATGCGGTGTGCCTTATATATGAAAAAAGTTTTAAAATAGGCCATTCATTGAAGGTGCGCCTTATAGTGCGGAAAATATGGTAAGACTTAACATTTTTCTAGAGCTAGCGTTAGCATGTTGTGACGATCCTGTAATTTAGCTTGTAGCATATCTCAGTGCAGCTACAATTAATAGTGTAAAGAATAGTGTTTTTCTGCTTCATAAATGTTTCTTAAAGAATTTACTTCATGTGACTAATGTGTTGGCTGCTCTCTGAACATCTCTCCTTCCTCCGCAGCAGAGAGCATGTCACATAACACACAAAGACGGGGAGCAACAGCAAATACAGTCTCTCACAATAAAGCCTGAATAACTAAATATCAAATGGTTCTGGTCATGATATCCCTGATTTTAATGCATCTCATCGTGGCTTAGGAAAATATCAGCACAGAGACCATTTTGTTAGTCTACAAGCTGCAGTTTTGAAAAAGCCTTTTTTGTCCTTGCCTCACATGTATAGACCTTATGTTTGGTTTGTATACTGAGTTGGATGCGTCAATCGCCAAGTGATCAGTTGAAGGAACAGATGTGAAATGACAAATCCATGTGGCACATTTTCCTGCAGCCTCACTGATTTAAATGCAGCTATGCTCGCAGCAAGTGAAAGCAAGTTATAGGAAAAACGTTTACGCCGTCTGTGAGGTTTGTAAAATGGGGTATTATAGGCGTTATGAATTATTGGCAACAATTAGCTAAAGCTGAACACAAAAGGAAACCATCCAAAGGAAATCAATGCTTTTAATGTGCAGTGAGAAAGTAAGGGCAACTGATAATGATTGTGTTTCTATAAAGATAGACATTTCTTTCCAAGTGAAAATTGTGTTTATATATTTATATAAATATCTATATTATATATAGAATACATATCTATTTGCTATGCATACTTAAAAATCACACCTTCAAATATATTTAAAAAGTCTTTCAAAACACACCTGGTTTCTTTTTCCTCTCATTAAAACGTGAACTATCTCTATGAACCAAATAAACCTGAATTTTTCCAAGATGGCAATAAAACGATGCATCAAAAACGAAAACATTTGGAAATGTTTTTTTCTCTTTTTTTTCTCGTTTCTTTAGAACCTGGAGTAGTAAGAGGGCGTATTCGTCGGGTGGGATTCAAGAACACCGGCCTCATCTCTCGGCGAGTCGGAAACCACTTTCACAAGAGTACGAAACCAACAGAACGCCGAGACGTCGATCCCCTTTCTACATGGAAGATGGTGAAATGCAAATAAGTATGACCTCTCAAGCAAACTCTTTTCTGTTATAAAAATAGAATTCTTTTCTTTTTTTTTTTTTTTTTAAAATAATCTACAGATTTTCTTTTTAAGGTGAGGCATATCTCTATCAGTCTAAAACAGCCAGGCTGTTTGTTTCGATAGAAAAAAAAAAAAAAGAAAAAAAAACCCGCCGAAGCGTCAGAAAGAGATCTGCCAGTCCGTCGGTCTGATTGGAGGGGACCGGCGCTTCTCTCCGACCTCTTCCGTCATCTGTGCCCCACGCGGCCGGATGTTTCTAGCCAGCTCCTCAGTCTTTTTGCATATTCTATGATTTTTTTTTTTTTTTTTCCCCCCCAAAGGAGTTCTGTTTTAAAATAGATACACCTTGTACAGGCAAACAAAAAAAAAACAAAACAGGTTTCAGCTCTTCACATCTCCTGAAGATGTCCAGGTCTTTCAAAAAGTTTTTTTTTTTTCCCCTTTCATAAAAAAAAGTTTGCTTAAACTACAGAATGATTCAAAAACAAACAAACAAACAAGATAAAACAAATAGAAAGAACACAACAGCGCAAGTACGTGACATACTGGCTTTCCAATCAAGCGTGTTAAAGATATAAAAAAAAACAACAACTGAAAAGAGTAAAAAATATACAACTTTGTGTAACATTTTTAAAGCAAAGTCCTACAGTAGAGAAGGCAACAGACATGATTGAATTAAACAGACTAAAGAACAAAACAGGAAAACACTGATGCTACTAATAAAATGCAAATATATGTACAGACCCTGTTTTCCTTTTGTTTTTGTTTGTATGTATGCACATTTCTTTTTGTGAGGATGTTGGAATTGTGTTTTGTCTTCCTTAAAGCAGAGTTCCTGCACATTATTTGTCCGTTTAGAAAAAAAAAAAAAAAAAAAAAATATTTTTTTTAAAATGTTTTCTTTAGTTCCACATAGAAAATAAAATCGCTCGTTAGAAGAGACCGGTCCTCTTCAAACACGGGGAGGGGAGAAACCATCCCCCTCACAACCTCCTGCGTTTCCCCATCAAGCGGCGACGCACGGACCCGAACAGATCCGACTTCTCCTTTTGGTTCTCGTCGTCTCCGACCCTGACCTCAGTTCTTCCCGAGGCCGACGTCGAGACCGCTCGTCACTACCAGATGACACTGGAGATGCTGGTTTCTCTCGGCAGCAGCGGGAGCATGGCGTTGTTGGCGTGAGCCTCTTCCAGGCTGTGCTCTCGGCTCTTCCCCGGAGGCCTCTGCCCGTTCAGCAGTGTCAACGGGATGTTGCAGTAGGTGTGCTGGTTCCCCAGAGTCGAGAGAGCTGGCAGGGTGCCCCCCGGGGGTATGTCGTACTCGTAGCTGCGGTAGTAGTGTTTCTGCCTCATGGTGGTGTGGTAGGTGTTGTGGAACGAGGAGCGCAGCTCCGGATGGGCGGTGGCCATGGCCGTGGAAGTGGCCGCCGCCATGGAGATGGCCGAGACGGTCTGCAGCTCCCCGAAGGGACCCTGCTCGCTGACGTCCAGCGCCGGCTCGTGCGTGAGCATGGGCTCCGTGCGCCTGAAGGGCATCTCGTACTGCAGCTGCTTCCAGAACTTTGAGTTGAGCTTGTTGCTTTTGGGGCCCCGCCACTTGATGACGGTGAGGGTTTTGATGGTGTGTTTGAGGGCCTCCACCTCCTGGTAGTTCATGATGCCGCGCAGCTCGGCGCACTCGATCAGGATGACTTTGATCTCGCCGCTCACCAGCATGTTGCGCAGTCGAGTCTCCAGCTCGAAGATGCTCCAGCCTCGCCGCACCACGTAGTTGGGCGTCATGACTATAATGAGGCGCTTGCTCTGGTCTACGCAACGCGCAACATCCTCTATGTACGCTGCATGGAACAAGAGGGAAAGGCGAGTGAGAGCAGAAATTTCAAAGAAAAGAAAAGATGCTTTAAGAGTTCATCCTTTCAAATCTAGAGTCCAGAACCGCATAACTTAGTGATGGGTGAACATACAACAAAGACGAGACGATGACAGCTGACCCGTTTTGCCTGTTCAGTCTAATTTAATCTTTACTCCAATTCCTACTATTAGACTGACAAACAAGCAACACACATGAATCTCCAAAACATTTTTTCAAAAAGATTTTCTTATGGTGCAAAAGTTAAGTTTTTATCTCATCCACAAAGGCTTAAAATTATACAGACTGGCTCAAATGTATAGATAAAAAAAACCCTCCACTTATATTTGGTTAATGAACCTTTTCAAATTGCACCCTGATCACTCACTTTTTGAAACTATTAAGGAGCTTACAGCACAATTGTGGTTGAACTTTTCATCAATCTTCTTGATAGAATCGGTTGTTTATGTTATCTGGTTTGTTTTTCTGGCACAGGCTGAGCTTTTAGGCATATAAAGCCCATAACATTTAATTCAGGATGAGGTGTGGGCTTTTGACACATTATTTGAAAACCCGAGTGTAAGTCTGCCTTATCAATGAAATCAGAAACAGAGACTGGAAAAGTCAAGACGGGTTTCAAAGTTAAGAAAACTAAATCATCTGTAAAACCCTTGAGGATTATTGTCACCTCAAACATGAGTTGTTTGAGGTAAAACGGACACACCGCCTTGTTTAGTGGGACGTATCGCGCACCACTAATTCCCTTTTGATACACATTCAACACATACCAAGGATTATTTTTGAAGAACATCTGGTGGTCAAAATTCTGCCAAAATATGCCGTCCTAACCCCAATTTGGAAACTACATATCTCATTTTATATCAATAGTATGTGCCATATTCAAATAAAAAAAAAAAATCAATGTGACAGCTTTGACAAAAACAATTAAATATGTTCAGGCAGTGACAGCTTAAACATTAAAGCGTGATGCTGTAAGGCTGCTCCACTGCCTGGTTCAAAGTAGATCAGGAAGAACTACATCCACACACAAACCAACTGGTAGACGGTCGAGACTTGGGCACGACTGGACGATGATCCACAACATCCATCAACACTGGCTCTGAAATGAATACGGTAGTCTGGATGGCTCAGACTGCAAACCATTTGAAAATTAGCAGAACACAATTAAAAATCAGGCCTGTGCCCAAGAACAGCACATAAAACAGTCATTGAGAGTTATATCAGAGCTTTTAGAGGTTACAAAAATATGCAGCCAATTAATGTGCCACAAGATGCTTAAAAAGTCTTAGGATTTTTGGATATCTACTGACATGGGTGCATGTTTATATTTGAGAGTGTCTGTATAATGTTGACCCTGAGTGGGCAAGAAGAAAACAAATCAGAAATAAAAGTTTGCACTAAATACTGTCGCTAAAGGTAAATTAACTCCACCCTGAAAATGTGTTTCAGTTGAAGCTGAAATGAGTGTAATGTAAACGTGAAAAAGGGGACGAATCCAGCAGTAGACGCTTTCAGTCTTCAAGGAATGATCTCTCAAAATTAAGACATTTTCTCTGAAAGTTTATTTCAGTTTTCCTGGCAGAAATGTTTAGGCTCAGGCACATTAAGGCACAGAGTCTGACAGGAGACGCCTATAATATTTATAGATTTAGATTTCAACTAGGTCTGTGCAGGACTTCAGCTGAGTTTCAGTGAAGGTTCTTCCAGTTTCCTGTACGACTTCCGACTCCTCTCTCAGATGCCGCTGCTGAAAAATATCCCGACACCTCCGACACGCTCGTCAGCAGGGATGGTGTCAGATATTTCATTCACAACTCATTAAAAACGGACAGATTATTTCCTTTTTCTTTTTTTGTTTTCCGTTTAGGTTTTCTAATTGGCTGATCACATGTGAGAACTGCACAGACGTTCTGTAGTAAAGCCGGTTCTGTCACTACATTTCTCCTTCGTTTCTCTTTTCCAAAGTTTGGCTCGCTGGTTAATGGTCTGAACGAAGCCCATCGCCCCCGTCTGCTCAGTTTGACTGGTCAGACAAATGTAGAGGAGCCCTCGGCCGTTTCTAAAGGTCTTTTATGTTACCAAGAGTGAGTCTTTCGGGCATTTTAAACGACATTATCCTTCCTAAAGGTTTTGTCTTGGACATAATTCTGCCTCCCGAGCCTAATGGAACTTCTCTCCATCTAATGGCTTAGTTTTCACTCTCAGAATCTCATTTAGCTGCCAGAGTTTGTTTTAGAAACCTGACTTCCATCTAGTTATGTGCGCTAAACTCGGCTTGGCTCATGCGAGCTTTAATTGAAGACGTGAGATGCAAAAGGTTCAGAGCTGAATACTGGTGCAAATTACATGTTTTATTGGAAACAAACTGAGGAAGGACTGATTTTTGGATTTTGATTTGTAACGAGTGCATCTCCGTTAATCAGCATATAAACAAAAAGTTTATTTTTTTCAGTAATTCAATTCAACAAGTAAAACTCATATAGTACTGTTTATTTATTAGTCTTATATTTTAAGTCTGTTTTTTTATGTAGTTTTACTTAATGATTGCATTTCACGGCTAATAAAAACGTAAAATTCAGCTTCTGCCCACGTTCCTTCGAGAGCAGCTCGTCTCTCACCTTCCTCCCGACGGTATTTGACAGATTCTTCACGCGGTTCAGGTCGGGAAAATTTGTTGGCCAATCAAGCACAGAGCTATGGTAATAAAACCAAGTATTGGTACTTTTGGCGGTGTGGACAGGTGCCAAGTCCTGCTGGAAAATGAAATCACCTTCTCCCATAAAGCTTGTCAGCAGAGGGGAGGCACACATCGCTCTGAAACTGCCTAACAGATGGCTGCTCTGATAAAGGACATAGTTCCACAAATCACCACCAGCTGTGGACCTGCGAGCGACTCGGATTCTGAGTCTCTCCGCTCGTCCTCCGGACCCTGGGATCTTGATTTACAAATGACATGCAACGGCCCAGTTCTGTTTCCGTTTAGTTCAGGCCACGGCGACTCTGATGCTCTGGTTCAGGAGCGACTCCGCACGAGGAACTGCGACAGCTGCGGCGTCCGCGTTACGCCTGTGTGCTTTCTTTCTTTAAAGCTCTGAGTCCAGCTGCAGATCGCAGACGTGCGAGTCTCCCCTAAAGTCTTGCTTTGCTTCATAATCCACTGAAAGCTGGAGTTTTCCCTGTTGTTTGTGCACCTTTTTGTGCAATGCGTTTTTTTTTCCTTCCAATCAGCTTTCCTGTTTAAAAAATAAATAAATAAATAAAAAAATCGAGCTTGTTCAGCAATTATTGTTTGAAGCTTTGCCTCCTTGTGCAGGGTGTCGGCGGCCATCTGCTGGAAAACCTAACATGTTGACGTGGCCGTGACATGACTGCTTTAAAACTGGTTTTTGTTTTGATTTTATATACTATTCTGCTGTTTTGAGAAAATAAATTTTGTGGGGGGGGGTTTCCTCAGTTATATCACTCTGTCGTGAATCTATATAACATATGAGTTTCATTTTTTAACAGAGTTACTGAAACAAATGAACCTTTCCGTAGTAAGTACCATCAGTTGACTCAAAAGGGACAAAAAAACATGAAACCATTTTTGACCATAGAGTATACAGAGAATACATATTTTTACTGACACAATATAGGATAACATGTGTTACATTAACCTTTTCAGGTGTGTTATATTTAGCATCAATGTCTAACGTTGCATTGCAGCGCAGCATCCAAAGGTGCGGGTAAATGAAAGCAGCTAAATGCAAGAGGAAAAGATTGAGGGCGAGTACCTCCAAAAAGTCGCGTGTCATCCTGGTAATGCTCATTGGTGAGACCTAAACATAGACATTTTAACATTCAGGTCACAGGCAGTACACAATGCAGACACAAGACACACAACACTGCTCAACACGGCTGCAAAAAAGTGTAAGCAGCGCTTCCTCACGCCCATCTTTTTACTTCACATGTAATTAATCACATAGCATGTTTCCCCCTGATTGTACATTCATCTGCAGCGATTCTGTTTGGCTCTGATGCTGGAAGCAATTTCTTTTGATTAAAGGATAGAGGCGGCCCCGGCTCGGCGCGGCTCAGAGCCTCCCCACACTTCCCACTGATGTTTAATTCTTTCTGGACCAAGTAGGACGTGTGTTTGCGTTTCATCTGTTCCACATGAAGCCCACAGTACAAACACGCAGCATCGCTACAAAGTAGAGCACACTGTGTACCACTGGCACAAACGGACTGCTAAGCAGGCACGAGTTGGCGGGCATGAGAGTATGTTCACACGGAATTTTCCTGGATTTATTGCTGCATGGATGGAAACCAAAGGGGACGATGAATTTGCTCAATATGTCAGCGTCGAGTGCTCGCTGCATACTGTATTCCCCCCTTCAGTAGTAGCCGGTTAGGGAAGAGCCACGGAGGAGAGCTGTGATCTACAGCTTCAGTCCAAAGAGATTTGGTACGATGCAAGAAAAAAAAAAAAAAAAAAAGATTCTTGCGGAGAGTTTCGAACTAAATATTTGAGATATTTGAAATAATAATGTACAATTAACTGAGATTAGCCATAATCTTATGACCACTGAACAGCTAAAACTGATTATCTGGCTGTGGGCAGGACAAGCATGGAAACAAACAAACAAAAAAAAGTTTTTGACCTGTAAGTAGACGTGTTAGAAGAGCGTACACTGGAAACTTCATCAACACCGTTTAGGAAAAAATATGAGATGTAGTCGGTAGTGGTAAAGACTTACTCAGTAGTTTAAAGGTCACGAATGACCAAAGTTGACAGTGTAGGTCTTCTCTAAAGGGTTAACAGGACCTGAATTAATAAATATTAATCTGCTAAACAGGGGTAAGCCAAAGTTTGCAACTCCATTTCATTCACAAGGAGAGTCTGAATGATTTGTTTTTCTTTAACTCAGGTATTATGTGTGTTACCAGGAAAAGATCTGCAGATATTTGTGGGTATTTATGCAACCTACAGTCTGGGCAGAGAGCATCTGACCAGTGCTGTTTTGTGACCCAGAGTAAACCATTATTGTCTACTTGAAGCAAATATGAACTGAAAAGTCAGGAGAAGGAAATGAAGAGTGAAAGACCAGAGGATCGGGTCAGTCCTCCAGTCAGTTTGTTGTCCTCTCAATCCACCACATTTGGGTCTTCGTAGCAGAATGTTGTCACATATCTGCACATTTTTAGAGGTTCTGCTCAAATGGAAACGGTAGCTTTAAATGCTGAGTGGTCATAATGTTACGGCTAAGTGGTGCGGTTGTGACAGCTTAGTTTAAATTTGTCTTAACAGCTCACAACACGAGACGGTGAAGAACATTGAAGACGAGCACAAAACAAGCGTAGACCAAGACAAAGCGCAAAGCAATGTGCTAAACAACAACAACATCATATATGCAGCAAAAGCCAATGTTCTGCACACGCAACTGCAAGCTTTCACCCCACTGTCAACATGTGAGCGCGCACACACACACACACACACACAGCCAGAGCGCTTACTGCCTGTTGGAATGAGGTCTCGATCAGGGATGAAGAGCTTGTAGCCGTAATGTTTTTCCAGCACGTCTGGCAGTATTTCCAAGGCGAAGCGCTCCTCCTCCCTGGTCTCCTGACTCCACTGGTCAGGGTCCACTTTGGTGTATGAAAGATATGCATCGTAGTCTTTGTTCTCTGAGAAAGCGAGAGAAACAGACAGCGATTTGTGGAGAATGTGGAGCAGACAGCTCACGGTTGGAGTCATTTAACGCGAACGTTCACAAGCATTCGGTGGAAACGTGCAGACATTTGGAGGGAATGCGTTTATTAAAAATGTCTGACCTTTAGAATAGTTTAAATTGCCGACATGTTCTTTCTCAGAGTTTGAGTGCTTTGGCTCATCTCATTGGAGTTTCACATTAAAACAGGCCAAAGCTGCAGCTGTCTACAGAGCGAAATATAAGATCGTCTTGATTCTGACTCACAAATATGGAGGTATTGCTCCCCCCCCCACTGCATTTATCAGAAAATATGAAAAGAAATAAATTATGCCAGGAATAAAATTGGAACAGGTCACTTACAAAGTCCTCGCCTAAGCAGCTGGTATTTACATCCTGTTTGGTATGAATATGTTCTTATGCTAATTCTTTGAAAAGATGTTGCTGCATACATGTTAAACTGACAATGTGAATTTTTTTCATATGGAAATACTAATGACCTGTAACTTGGTGCAAACTTTCAAATCTCAGCCAACTTGTCAATCAAATTCTTAATATTTAACTAATCAGGCTGTAGAGAAGCTGCAAAAGTGGCATTTTTCTTTGATTTACTTCAACGCTTAATCAGTGTCACAAATGTTTAGAGGACATCATCGTCTGTCTCATCTCATTTCATCTTAATCACCACTTTCTTTTCTCACTCCATCCATAAAACTCCACTGTGGGTTTTCCCTCCTCCTTCCAGAATAGACTCTCCTTTCCCCACTTTTCTGCCTTGCCGTCCAAGTCTGTCAGTCTTGAGACGTCACCCTTACATATTCATTTTGTCTCTGAATTGTACATCATAGTAGATCCAACTACCAAGCTGCAACCCGTTCCTTTCACTTGCAGTTATCGTTCCATCACAAGCGGCCCACACACTCGTCTCTTTCACGCCGCTCGTGTGTCTGCGGCTTTGGAGGATTGAACCCGAGTATTTAATCCCTACATCTTGCAGCTTCATTCCACCTTTCTTGCCCAGAATATTATAATCTTCCATCCTTCTACAGACTTTAATTCCTCTTCACTTCACTGCACACCTCCATCTCTTAAGCCTCTCCTCCACCTGTTTCCTGCTCTTACTGTGAATCATAATGTTGTCTGAAACATTAATACTTTCAAAGATATGTAAAAAAATAAAATAAAAAAACGGAGTGGAGGTTGCTGTATGTATGCACAAAATGTAGTTTGTCTTTTTTTTTTTTGATGATTATGATGTGAATCTTGGCGTCGAATTTGATGGTAGAGAAGTTTTTGTTTGCTGTATTTTTAGGTGAAGCGTTGACCTTATTTTGTATAAGTTTTTGCTTAAGTGTAAAAATAATGTATCAGTAAATTCTGGGCTATTATTTAATTTTTTTTTATTTGCAATAGCCTATTTGCAGTAACATCTTATTAATCGCTTTCATTGAAAGGAAGAGTTAGAAAAAAATGTGCTAAATTATTATTATTTTTTTATCCACCTGCATCCGATCAAAGAACTCGTATATAAACACTTATGAACACAAACAAAACATTTTTCAAGTTATATTACTAAGGTTCTGCTGCTGTTGATGTATTGACAACACTGGTGTCTACATTGAGATTTAATTTAACTTTAATCAAATCAGAGCGCAAATAACTGAATTTGCGCTCTGATTGCGCAACTTCATGATTGGATGAAATTGATTCTGTACGTCTGCATGTAATTTAGAGACGTTTCTCTGATAAAGCGTCTCATTTGCTGTGAATTAGTGCCGTGTAAAAAATACCTACACTGATGAATCTGATTTTGATTAGTTCAATAATGAAGAGAAAATCATTTAAAAAAAAAAACAACCCAAAAACGCTGTTTATCAAATTAGAAAATCTGAAAGCACACAAAGAGGGATTTCAATTTTATTTATTTTTTTAAACTCTTTTAGGTTTGACTCTGCTTTAAAGCTGTGGTCGAAATGTCAGCAAACAACTTTATTTTATTTAACCAGGAATGAGATATAATATCTCGCTCCAGCAACATGTCCTGTTCAGGATGAGCTGCAAGCATTTTACTTTCTAAATAAAAGTTATCCATTTAATCACAACAGATTTTCTGGTTTGTGATCTTAATTTTAACTAAAGTGTGTGAGGCTAAAACTTTCTGATAGTAAAGTCAAGTCTCCTCACACTGGACTAAGTGGATTTTGAACTGGAGCGACACTTCTCCAAAATAACACCTAACTATTTTCTGCTCAGCAGTTTTATTTGGAACAGAAGGGCTCGTCGTAAACAACGGAGTACAAACACTGATTCCCAGTGGCGTCACATCCATTAGGCCATGAAGTGCGCTTCGGAAAAAAAAACAAAAAAAACAAAAATGGGTTAGATATAAACACGACCAAATCAAGACTCAAGCAATGCACTGCTACACACCTCAAAATGATTTCTCAGAAGACAGTGAGAAGAACTGAAAAGGCAGAAAATAGAATAAAAGAAGCACAGTGGTGGCGACATGTTCAGTGAGTGCTAGTCATTATTCTCTGTAGAACGTGAATGTGGGACAGCCAAAAAGGAAAGGGGGGTTTTTTAAAAAAAAAAAAAAAAAAAAAAAAAACTCTTTGGAGAAGCAGGCGCAGCTTTGAGACTCCCTGGAAAGGGCCAGGCCCGCGCTCGATTGGATCCGAACTTCAAACACTGCCTTCAAATTAGCAACAGACGTCTCAAATTAACCACCGAGCAAAGCTGGAGGAATCAAAACCGCTTGTATCAGCTGTCCCTGACAGTGTGACTTAATCATGTAGAAGTTTGAGTCAACAAAACTGCCTGTAATAGATAATTCATGTATGTGGAGGGGGCAAAAAAAAAGCAGCGAGTTTCTTGTTTCCAGAATTTTTAAGGACACAGAGAGAAAGAGGGAGAGATACTGGGACATAAACAGACAACTCTTTCGCTGAAGGAAAAGTTAACTATGTTGTGCAAAGAAAACAAGCCGCTGCTCCACAATTTCGGGCCAGTTCTGGCTCCTATTTGTCACTCAGGGAGGTCGTTTCTAGCCTGTCCGGTCCCCATGTGGTGCTACATGGCCTTCGTTGGTGCGGCGCGAGGATCCTTCTCTGACATATTGAGACTGATCTATTTTTAAATGGGCAACAAATTGAAAATCCTTCCCCGTCTTTCCCCCAATGGAGCCGTGGTAGCAGTAGTCCCTGGCCACTTAGGAAAAAGTAGAGGAAGGATTTAAAAAAATCTGCCGTGGAGTCAGTTCAAGTACAACTGAATAAAAAATATATATATATATATATATATATATATATATATATATGAAGGGAAATCTTGAGCAGATGTTTTGTTTTTTCAGATGAGCTGGGTTGTCCTTACCTCCATCCACATCCTCGCTGCCGAAGTGCCTCCTATAGAAGAGCATCAGCTCAATCTTGTAGCATTTGTGCAGGGAGATGAGGAAAATGAGAAGCAGCAGAATCGCTCCCAGCCCTCCTGCCAGCTCCACCGTGTACATGAGCTCTGCTGAGGACAAGAAACACAGACCGAAAATATGAGGAAAAACTGCTGACACAGGCTCAGCTTCAGCTCCTTTCACAGTTTTGCGTGTTGGCGTATCGTCTCTGCACCAAATTGGAGCCGGGGCCCCGTCTCCCTTTTTGTTCGGTGTTGAGCTGTTGAAGTCGGGGGATTCGAGGCGGTTAGAGGGCACATTTACATTTGGCACAAAAAAGCCGGACAAGCCGCAGAAGATTCGGAGCTCAGCTCAGAACAAAGCAGAATCAATCTTCAAAGACACAGGGCTCATAACGAGTTTGAGAAAAATGAGAGAGCACATTGCAGAAAAAAAAAGAGAAAATCTAATGAGAAATGGGCTTCATTTCCTTTTCATGGCACAGCAATGACACAGCTCTGCACTCTTGCCATCATCCGTAGTGGGACTGCAACAATCCCGGACATGGATGGCGGCATTTTCAAAACAACGGGTTTCAGATTTCTCATCTTGCCGTCAGTCGCCTCTCCATCTGCGTTTGCTGCCGTTTTTCCTTCCCTTTTCAGTTCATTTCTCTTCTCTATTATCGCCTCCATGTCTCCCCCGAGACCTGGCTTGGGGATGAGTTATGATGTGTATTAAAGCAGCATTTACCTGGTTGGCTCAGCTAGAACACGTTCACCTTTTATCTCTGTCACACTGTGGGCTTTAACAATGCGTGGCTGCCATGCCAGCTGCAATGCTCTCTCTATTTTGTCAGACAGAGCAAAGACACACATCTTCTCGTGCTGCAATAGAAACATTGCGAAGCAAAGAGATTTTACGTTAAATCTCGTCTGCCCTCAGTTAGGCGTTTGCGTTTTGTTTAAAATCATCTAAACCCAACGTTTATCTGGACAATATTATTTCAAGAATTTAAATACATTCATTATTCCATGTTTTAATTTGAGATACGTTATATTTTACAGTTCTGCCAGTCTTAAAATTAGTATAAAAAACGTGGTTAGCGAGGTCTTACCAATTAATTTCATGCATCAATCACTTATTGGCACCCCTTGCAACCCTTAAAATAAATACATCCAATAATGCTGTGGCAAAATGTCACTGATAAACTGAAAATAAAACGCACCTTTATGTTTCCTTCATTTCTGCAGCAAGGGAATGAGCAAATGGTTTACACAAAATGTCTCCTGCCAGATTTATTAAACCGCTGCTGTTGATAACATGTTCAGCCCACAGGTGTTCTGCAGGATGCATTTGTGAGACTGACACAAAAATAACAGACGGTCGATTTTGTACGTGATAAACCATTTCCATGTTGCTTTGGGCATATGTTTTGGATCATCAATCTGCTATTTATTTGCTATATCTTCAGTTTACTAAGAGATTTACAGATTTTTGTATGAAAAATTCCTTTTATTTTAACACTTTCACCAAGGTCAGGTTGCAAGGATTTTGGGTAACAAAAGAGTATCAGATATTTATCTTTACCAACCTCAATGGCGTAAGGTGTGGGGTCGTTTGCCAATGATTCATTGTTTGTTTCATGCTAGACCCTCTTGAAGTGTTTAGTCTGATCTGACTGAAGCGTAGATTTCCACTTGAAGTCCAAATAGTTTGAGCAAAATCCAAATGTTCGTCATGTTGGACAGAGAATCGGTTTTTTCTAGTTTAGCACCCAAACGACAAGTTGGCACGTAGAAAACGTCTAATTGTAATGGAGACTTGGTGACTCTAATAAGGCACCTTTTTAGGGAAGTTCTCCAAAAGCAAGCTCACCATTTTACTCACTTTCTATGGCGTCAAAATAAATGTGGATTCTCATTATTTGTCACAAAGTTGCTTTGAAGCTGCAGTGTTATGTATTTTCTAGGCACATAGAGCCATTTTCTAAAACAGTCAAATAAGTATGCTACTTCAAGTTGTTATAAAAATGTTGTATGTATAAACATGACCTAAAAAAGAAATTTAACTGCAATTTGATGCTTTGAAATTGACCTCTGTCTCTTTAAGAAGCTCCTACTCTTCCCGACTCGCCGCTTTCAGCACATCATCACAGCAACGTTTTATTTTATTGTTTACATCCGTTCGTGGGAGTTTTGGACTGAGAAGTAGTTCCTATGATGAGTTCAGCAGACTCACAGTTTGACCTGGTGTTTGTGGAAAAAGGCAGTACAAGAGTTTATGTACCTTTTAAAAACTACTGCTCTGAACGCAAAATAGATATTACATAAAAAGTTTACTTTGAGCTCCATCCTGACTTTTTGAGATGAATATTTGCCTTTTTTTAAAGGCATATTCTCTTGTGCTTTCCATTTTGAAGAGTGGAAAAGTAAGAAAAGTCGTGGAGTCGTGTCATATTCCCCCCCCTGATCCAGTTGAAAATAAAAATATTTATTAAAGGTGATTTAATAAGTGGAGAACCAGCAATTTTGTATCGGAAAAAACTTTGTTAAAATTAAAGATTAGATTTTCCAAACATTTGCACAATACTGTGAAAAGCTTCTTACCCATATTTACCATGGGTGCAATAGGTGCACCATTGTGTTCAACAGCCCTATACACACTCCTTTGGTTAAAAAGTAAATCCAGTGAAAGTATATTTAGCTACTTCTATGTGACGATATTTTCCATATTTCTTGGAACTTTACATTTGAAAAGCAAAAGTATTGTTGTTGGAAATGTGTTCAAATGTGCATTCCATTGTCTTCTCCCATAATTGTAAAACATCTGGCTGATTACCACCAATTATCTTCTCTCCTGGATTTGTTAAAGTCCCACTGACCGACACTCGCCATCAAATCCTTTGGAGATACACGGAAAGGCAGCCCGCAGTGTCGTTAGACCTGCCGCAGGGCTTGTAAGTGATATGCTCTTTGAGAAAACAAAAAAACAACAAAAAAAAACAACAACCATGAAATAAACATCAAGATCTGGATGAGAGAGACGGAGAAAGCTCGACTTTGCATCCCTCTCCTTTCGCAAAGAGAGTTAAACGAAGCCATCTGCGGTCCGCAAAGACCACTCAAACGAAACTGGGCCGTCTACAAAGGATGATCACAGAGAAAGAGATTAAAGCGGGGAATCAGACGTATAAAGACTTAAAATGTAATTGTATGCTGGATGTATTGGCCTGTTGGGAAAAGCTGCAGACCAATTTGCTGTTTAAACAGCCATCAAATTACCTCTCTTGTGGGGTGACAGCTAGAGCATGAAAACAGCTTCAGACAAGTCATGCAAGAGAGCCAAAATAGCTACAAAGCTGCTGGTGCAAACACAGAAGATAAGACAGTACCAAACGCAATCATGAAGTTTGGGTAAATATACACAAACCGACGGAAAAAAAAAAAAAAAAGGAGAAAATGTTTGATGAAATGATGCAGCCGCCTTTGATTATTTTATTTATGATTCAGCTTAAAGAGAGTTGATGCAAAATATCTGGTGCAGTGAGACTGTGAGCAAAAAAAAGCAGAATTGTTTGAGGGAAAAAAAATTAGAAAGATATTAGTTTTTTAATTTAAAATGGGAAATAGCCAGTAGTTCTTACCCCGCCTGAAGATCTGAATGGTGGCGTTGATATGGCCGTGACTATTTTCCACGTGACAGGAATAATTTCCTAAATCCTCCTCCTCCAAAGACTCAATAGTCAAGGAAATCGCCACTTCCTGCTCTCCGAGATGTTCCCTGACAAGCCTGCAAAAAAACAAATACACAAACAGAGATCAACGATACGTCCTTCGCTTCACACTTTTGAAAACGGATGATAAAAGATTATTTAGGTAGTTTTGATTGATGGATCAGCCTGGATTTTTAGTCCAAAGTTTACTGTAACCATGGAAGTAAAACGGAGGGGCCTCCAGATTATGAAACCTTGGGTTCATTTCCGAAGGGGGTCAAGTACGTTTGCATGTGTTTTAAACATCTGGAGGCAGCTCACAAATGTGTCCCCTCAGATATTTTTGAGGGAACTGGGGGTTGATAATATTGGCTGTATGAATTCAAAGTAAAAGGAGCGTCTACCATCTTAGCATGAAGTTGCTCTTGTTCCCTGAGGTGTTAGACTCAACCAGATCTGCCGCACGTGGCTTATGTTGTTTGTGGTTTTCATGGGCAGGACCTCAAGAGGTATTAGTTGAAAAGGCGGTCTGGCCTGGGAACCTCAGGCTCACGTCCCAATGGTTTGCGGATGATTTATTTATGCCTGGATCTTCAAGTCATGCATGGCTTTCAGCCTGCATTGGAGCGGTAAGCAGAATGCCAAGTAACCAGAATGAGTTTGCCTAATACAGAGATTGAAGAAGAGCAGCCGGTCCTCGGCTCGAGTCAGCCGAGGAGGTTTTGGGGTTGGATGTTTGAGGTTTTGGGGTTGGACCCCAGCAGGTGAAGCCCCTGGGCAGAGGCAGAACCTGCTGAAAGGACTGTATGCCCCTTTTGGCCTGGGCATGCCTTGGGATCCCACAGAAACAGCTGGTGAGTGTTGCTCGGGAGAGCGACACCTTAGCATCCCTCCTCCACCTGTTGCCCATGTGACTTCAGACATTGATGGATGGATCGGTCCTGACCGCTACATGGATCTTAAGCTTTACGTAACATCTCAAGCTATGTGGCACGAAGGCATCCAATTGGGAGACCCCCATTTCTGTTTTGTTTAGCACTTCATGGAATGTTAATTTCTTTCCTCTGCACTAAAAATATGTGAGCAGTGAAAATCAATAAGGGATCTTCCTGAGCTTGTGTGTGTGTCGAGGGAGGGGGGGGGGGGGGGGCAAAAAAAAAGGGGGGGGGGAAAAAATTTTTTTTTAAGGGGCCTC
>NW_015113008.1:97796-108215 GCF_001443285.1 Poecilia latipinna
GGGGGGGGGGGGGGGGGGGGAATCAAATAATGGCGATGAGAAGAAATTCTTTTTATAGCGGCTGCCATGGTAACGGCAAGAAGGAGAGAAAGTAATATTCCATAAAGTAAATGAGTGCCCCACCATCCTACCCCCCCACTGCTCCCCCGCTGGGCTGCTTGAGCCTGATGGAGTAGAGAAAAGGGAGACGACGCTCGCTCATACCTCAGACACACTACTTAGCCCACTTTTACAGCACCCTCAGCACAAATGATGCGACAAAGGAAACAAAGCACAAATGAGAAAGCGCGACTCCGCTGTTTGTGTGCGTGTGTGTGTGTACGTCTGCATCATTCGCCATGATGAGAAGGAGGAGCGGGATGAGGGCAGAGTGTTTGCGTGTGCCAGCTCGAGTGTATTTGGGAGGAACGGAGGGGGGGAGAGGAGAGGTAATGACTCTCAAGAATCTCACTTCTCTTGCCTTCGAGCCAATAAACCGCACACAAGGACGGCTTGTTGGAGAGATTTTGTCAACTGTAATTGAAAATGTATCACGAGTGAGGAGAGAGTTTAAGGCAGGGCTGCTGATCCTGAAGTTGTTGTGCTGCGGGAAGAAGGGTGGACTTAAGATGAAGACGTAGGAATAATTCATGTCTCTCTCCGGGGAGTGATGCCCACTTTGAAGCCTCTCATTTCACATAATCACACCGTGGGCCTGCGAAGGGAGTTTTCTGTTCTAGGAGCTGGTAGAAAATGACCACCTGGGCCTCAAATGGAGATCTTGTGGGGACTTGACGTGGGAAACAGGGTTGATGAGGGGAGCTAAAACAAGTTTTGCTACTGCACATGATGGTGGAGGTAACAGGTGCAAGTAGGATAACTAATTTGCTCTCAAATGTATTGGTCAAATCACTCTTAACTGAATAAAAGGTGTCAAAAAATTTCAGAAACTTGCAAGAAAACATCAACCAAAGTATCAAAAAAGTCAAAGCAGGATGAAATAAACTTTGAAGCAATGACTGTAAAAAATATTCAGAAGAATTTGATGAAATCAGAGATTTTATTCTGTCACACGCAGATGAGCTGAAAAACCAATAAGTTCTCCCAGAGAGGCTGAGATTCAGACTGATTCTCCTCTTTTTATTATCTCCAAGAGACCTCCGCCCAGCAGTTTGGCAAACACTCTTTCTCTCATATTTCAAGGACTTCTTGGAACAGCAAATCCATAATGCTACATGAAGTGAAAGGTCCTTCTGCTGCCTCCGCAGCAGCAGCAGCAGCAGCAGGTTGCGAGAGCTTGAACTCCAGTGGTGGCCTTTTGAATAACTTTAAATGGTGGTTGTTGTTGCAGCAGATGTTCAAGTACCATTAGCAGCACAAACACTTTTTCACCAACGTTACCGTTGAGTCTGGGGATCTTGTCCTAATGCGACAAAAGGGTTAGAGCATATCTATCAATCTAAGCTGCAGAATTAACTGAATTGTAATAGTTACTTAAATAAGTTTAAATACATAATCCAAGTCATTTAATCTTTTTTTAAGAGGTAAGATAAAGTAGGGTAATTTCATTTACATAGCACATTTTTAGTGATAAGACAATTCAAAGTGCTTAATATGAATTGGAAGGAAATACAAACAAAAACAACAAACCAAAAATAAACAAACAGGTAAAAGTACAGAACTAAATATCGAGTTCCCCATATTTAGCAAGAATAAGAATAAGTAGTCTGAAATTTATAAACTAATAGGAGGTCCATTCTAAGTTTGTTCTAGATTTGTAATCTAAAAGGATTTTCTATAGGCCTTACAAGTTTAATGCTAAATATTGATCTAAGGTAGTTTCTCTAGATAAACTAATAGGAGTTTCTCTGGATTGTAAGTTTGCTCTGGGTTGAGTGAAGCATCCTCTGGATCTTTTTGTTCTAACTAATAGGTTTTATTCCTGTTCTGGGTTGAGAAGTTGTAGGAGGGATGTTATGTATTTTTTGCATTATTTGAGCATACTTCCGCCTATGAGTTGTTGTGAAGTGTGAGCAGCATGGTGTTGCATTGTGCGGGGGGAATATCAGGGTTTGGGGAGAAATAAGGATTGCTGCAATTTGCTGCGCGATGGTAGGAGTAAGACAGCTCTTCTAATGTCGGAACCGAGTCGTCACGGTTTTGGAGCGAACGGTAGAGAGAGTGAGAGATCCAATTCCTCGATTACTTGTAAAAATATTCTATAGAGTACTCAATTACTAAAATATTCTTTTATAGCAGCCCTACAGATTGCTTTGAGGTGTTGAAAATGCAGCATATTTTAAAAAATGACTAAATACATTTGACTTTGCTTCACAGCCATTTTTCTGACACCTTGAAATTGGCTTCCGTCTCTTTAAAAAAAACTCACAACAATGTTTATCCTTTCTTACAACTATTTATTTCCATCCATCCAGCGGCTCATTTTCTTTATGCTATGATTCATATCTTATAATCATAACTGAGGGCTGGAAAGTTTATGTAAACAGGTCGGATGATGCCGTAGCCTAAACAGGACGATTGCATGACGAACATTTTGTCAACTTCAATTTCCTTTGTTCGAATCACAAACAATACCACAGTGCTCGCTCGCTTAGCGACGGATTTCCACCTCACCCGCTGCTTTCATGCGCTCACCTGCGAAACGCCAACACAAAGTGCTCAATAATTTATCGACCACCTACTTCATTATGCTGAAGCCAGATTTGTTTTGTTAATTTATTAATCTCTGCATGCTATGCTAATGTCCAGCCAACCGTGCCGCGATAACGGAGGCAGTCTTGTCCCCGTGGCACAAATGAGAATTTATGGGCTCAGGTTACCACAGAAATGAACTCCCGTCTCCAAAATCAATAGGCCCTGAGTTGGGTAAATAAACGCCTGCAGAAACCCGAAGCAGCTCAAGGTTTGACTGCTGACAAGTCAGCAATAAAACCCGACGTGCCAGACAGATGACAAGATGTTAACCCTTTCGAAGGAGACACGTTATCATATCAGGGGCACAGAGTTTAACCTCATGCAGTGCACAGATTAGTTCAGCTTTATCTTCCATCTTTTTTCCTTCGCCCCCTGTGGTTTTCCTGGCTTCATCTCTGGCTACGTGTGTATGGAAATAGAATCAAAGCAGGATCCGAGAAAGCCCAGGGTATCAGCTTCAACAACAGAGAACGGATGATTGAATATATTATTGATCTGCTGCATGAAGTCCGGGTATGAATTATTGAGCAGAGAAGCCCTCAGCCTTTGAGTGTGTGGGGAGGGGGGGGATCTTGTTGTCAGGGAGTAATAGAGGAAGAGAGAAGCAAAAGGCTCTGCTTAAACTGCAATTTGTTTCTCCCGCGTGCGTGCATCAACGCAAGAGAAAACTCATCATCGCAGATGCGTCTTCGTTAACGTTGCTCCGCAGCGACTTGGAACATGTTTCCTGCATCCATCTACTTCTTCTGCGTTCTCTCCTACCCTGCTGTCCTCCTCCTCCTCAGGTCCTCACGGCCCATCTGCAGCAATAGGTAGTGCAGAGAAGGAGAAAGTGTGTTGCAAAAAAAAAAAAAAAAAAAAAAGGGAGGAGCTAACAATCAGAAGGAGCTGCATCCTCTGCAAACAGCCCTGATGGGAAATATGCACCGGGATGATACACTATAGACTTCTTTACATGTTTTAAGGAGGAGGGATTGACATGAAGATACTCTTGTTTTAAAGGAAAGAAAGTTTAGAGGCTGCAGTAAAATAAAACCAAACGGTGCGAAGCTCATAAAGAGGAGCTCGGCATTATTTTTTTAAAGATGTGATATACCACTAGTGGAGAGTAGCAAATGTGCTCTTGTTCTGCTTGTCAGAGAGAGACTTTATGACAAAACATTCATCAACGTATTTGCTCTGGACCAAATTCACTACAAACTGCACAAGTATTTTTTTCCAGCTGAAAAAACAAAAAAAACAAAACAAAACTTAAAATTTGGGATGATCTGCTTGCCAGTGTTATATTATGCCGAGATTTAGAAAAATTATAGTTTCAAAACTGCTAAAATATCCCACCATATATTTCCTGCAGTTTAAAGTGTGAAGCATTTTCTCTGCAGTGCTGCCCCTCCCCCATTGTTTGTAGCACAATGCTAGTCAGCTGGCTTAAACGAGACGACAATTTTCTGTCACTTATGAAGAAGGAAGATTCGGCTGCCTTGAAATGCTTCTGGTCGCAAAAGAAAGCAGAAGAGCGATGAAGCAAACTCTTAAAGAACATTTATCTTATTAAAGAAACACTGCTCAAAGCATCTTTGTTAAGCTGACTGCAGGGTTACACAAGCAGATAACCTGACTAATGAGCCATCTATTATCAGTCTTGTTATACTAGAGTTACTTTTTAAATAGAGGAATTGAAGAGACAAAATGTTCTGAACTATTAACCTGCCTGGCTTCTAACGTGCAACTAAAAATCTTGACCACAACCATTTTATTCTTGATCATAATTCTTGCACTTTTTTTTTTCTGCAAAATTTCATTTCTGTTATTTCTTTTTTTTTTTTTTTTAACTCCATGGCATTGAGCTTTGGTCCCATATTCACAAAGAATCCTAAGACCAATATTATCTCTTAGTGACGTCATTTTAGGCGAGTTTCTGCAATTCTGAGATTTTTTTCTTTCTGAATTTTACCTCAGTAGGATAAAAGTAATGCACAAAGAATCTTAAGAGATCGTAATGTGACAAAATGTCACGAGAGGTGACCTTTTCTGAGCCTAAGAGTTTATTAAGCTTCCTGTAGACCCAGGGGAAAGCAAGGTGGATATCACTGCAATGATGCAATGGGTGTTTCCCGTCAGCCTGTCAGTTCCTGAAAATACAGGTAAATAAAATAATACAATAAATAAATAAAACTCGTAAAAGCGCAAGTGGAGTCAGTCCAACCCCTCCGAGACTCCTGAAGGGTTAACTGGGTAAGGTAGTGAAGAGTCTGACAGAAAGGAGAGATATCCTTCGTTACCTGGACAGAACCGAGCCAACAGCAGGCACTGCTCCTTATCCCGATTGGTTTTCATGTACTTTCCACTTTTTTCTGTTGGTCGTTTCACCAGATAAACACACAAAAATTTAATTATTGAAAGAAAAAAAAAAAAAACAACACAAGTGTTGAGAAATAACTGTTCGGTTATTTCTTAAGGTAAAATTTGCTCCCCACTGGAATTAAGGTTGGGATTTTCTGTGAGAAATTACGCCACATTTTAAGATGTTTGACACATTTTCATCAGGATTGCACGGCATGTGACCTCAACGTGTAAGGATCTAACCAGCATGGCGTCACATCAAACAGAAAGTAATTTTCCCTCCTTATTCATGACTCTTTTTCAGTTTATAAAGAACCAAAAAAAAAAAAAAAAAGTGTCAAAACAAATGAGTAATGATCCATGACGAGTTTCAAGTCTGTGCACAGAGTTCACAGAATAGAGAAACAAATTAAAAGCAGAAGCTGCTTTAAAGGCGGGGGAATAAATCTCTTGTCGGTTTACTTTGGTCTACACAATTTAGAGCTAATGGGCTAAAACGTGCAAAAACTACTGGTATTGTCATTTAGTCCTTTGTGGCAAATTTGTCCACATCTGCCTTTAATTCCTCATTACTGCTGAGCTGAGGGGGGAGGAGGGGAATGACTTGGAGCAAAGTTGTGTGTTCCTTACTTGATGTCACTTTCCTGGACCCTCTCTTCGTCCAGGTCCTCTATGAACTTCTCGCCCTTCATCCAGTAGATATGCGGGCTGGCGTCTCTGCTGTAGCCAAAAAATGCTCTGCATGTGAGGTTCAAAGCGCTTCCTGCGGAAAGAGGAGACAGGCTGTCACTTTCGAGAGTTCCTGCTGTCTTGTTACAGGTGACGTGTTTATGCGCAGCCTGGAAAAAAAAAAAATAATAATAATCAAAGACAGTGCTACTAACACAGATGCTCATTATGATTAAGAGGTTTGACATATATTTTTTTTTTGTTTACACCCACGCATGCTTCACAAAATTATTACACATGGAGACAAACTGATGCACAAATGTCATAACTTTCGGTGGAGACAATCTGTCTGGAAAATGTTTTGATTTTTCTGACGTAAAAAAAAAACCTAAAAAACAAGTAAACAGCATTGACCACACGGGGGCACTCAAGAGCCGCTCAAATTCCCCCCTTAGAGACCGGTGTCATACGAGAAAATAGGGATTTGAGAGAAGACACACGATAACATTATTTTATTTGGAGCTGCTGCTGGGTGCGAGGGAAGGTCAAGAGTCAACAACTGCAGTTTGCAGGGAGCTGATCTGTGGAAGAGGGAGTAATTGTCTCTGGCGAGTCAATGGGATCTTTACTCTATGAATGAACGGCTTAAAAGAGAGAGGGCAAGTATTCACGCGGACTGTCACTTCAGCCCCAATTAAAAAAGTTTCACGAAAACTCCTGGTATCGTTAGGTTATTCGGGGGAGAAGAGAGATGTTAAAATAAATAATGAGTCCAGGGTGAAGAAAATGTGATAAATTATAAAACCATATTTCACATGAAGCACCTCTGTGAGCTGATCAGAGCTGGCATTAGCAGGACTTTTTTTTTTTTTGCCTCTGCTCATGCTCGACTGTTAATGCAGTTGAACTAACTATGCACGGTTGAAACAGAGCATTCGCATGTTCGCCTTTTATTCCATGAAAGGGACCTGGGGTGCAGTCAGCACATGTTGCATGTAAACAACAGCTGATGAGCATCGCCCTCTGTAACGTTTTCAGTGTAACGTTTCCCGTACTCTCCTCTGGGAAAGAGTGAGGGATCTGAAATGCTTTTGAATACATACCTTGCAAATCTATTCCTACTTCTAACCTCTTGACGTTTTGATACACAGTAGCGAGATTTCATATGGTAGACCAACACAAAACCAGGACAACTATTGCATTTTCAGCTGCTGCTGGTCACTTGTGCACTGCAATATGTCAACTAAACCAAATCTATTGAAAAGCCCGTTTACCCGCTCACCTGGTACTGCACCAAAAACGCTAAGTGCAACTTCCTTCTTCACGAAATGTAAACACAAATGGAGTAACGTCAGAGTTTTGCTTTTGACAAAAGACCATGAGCCGTTTTTCCTGCTAAACTCTAGACTGGCGTGTTTGTTTTAGATGAGTTTAAGCAGAATGCCCCGCGCTGCAGCCCTCCTTTTGGAGCGGTCTCTCCCGTCTTCATATGTGCATTCAAACCTCACCAGAGTTCACTTCAACCATACCAAGACCAAGGATTCACATCGCCCCAAATTAACTTGTTTCTTTTAAACAATGCCTACCTTTGTATAAATAAGCTTGCTCACACTTATCACAGGTGTTTTGGATTCAGGTTTTTACAGATGCACTCCATGTTGGGCTGCAGTCAACATAAAATGAATCTTGTATTGTGCTTTTCTGAAACATATGTTTGTCTGTTTGATTTCTCTGTCTTCCATTATTTTCTCTCTTTCTGTAAGTTTAGAAGCAGACTTGTTATATTCACTTTCATGCATTATATTCTTCCCTCTTTACAATCATGTGCTACTTTGAGTTCAATCCCAGTACAAATACTTTAAATTGTTTTCTGAAATGTGACTAAATGTGAAGAGTTGGGGAAACAATAATCATTTTGCAAGGCACTGAACAGACAGATTGATTTTACTTTATTTGCTGTATTACTTAGAATCAGTCACATAAAACAATCTATGGTGGAGATTTAATAATTATTTCCTTTTGTGTTTTATTTGAAGATCAATAGCAACACAAAGTGGAACAAAGAGGAGAGAGAAAAATAACTCAAACATTACAAAACGTAAGGAAACATTCACAGCTTAGTTGGCAAATGTGCATATATAAATGCATAGACATTTTCACTGTGCAGCTAATAGGGCTGCTGATTCATGATCAAGTCCAGTTGTACGTTTGCCAGAAAAAAAAATAAAATAAAATGGGAAGAATTGTACACCTACATCTGTAGACAACATATCAGTTTAAACACAGTCTTGTGTAACAATAAAAATAGTTATGTAAACACGCCTGATGAATAATCAATAAATGTGTTCTTCAGGTCATATATTCCTTTTTATTGGTCAGTGCAGATGATCAGGCTGAATGCAGAGTCGTGTGTTCACTGAAACCCAAAGGCCCGCTGCTGTAGCCCCCAAACAAAGGCAGAAACAAAGAGTAGCCACCACAAGCACCATATGCCTGCCCTGCTCTTTGAGTTATGATCACTTCTCGACTACCGAGATTCATAAAAAACACAACAACAAAAAAAACACGACACGCACAGTGACTGAACATGTGCACGTCATGTTACCCTTTGCAGCATGGGATATGATTTTTATTCATTTTGTTGTTCCGAGTCGTCGTAAATTAAACAACCAGAACCGCAGAGACCCCGGCCAAGTAAATAACACCACAGACCGTATACCTGTGTTTAATTCGAATTATTCACACTGCGGTGAGGACTAAATGTTTAATTTTTTCTTTACAAGACTGTTCCACGGCATTACATTACAAAAGAGGGTCGGCACAGTGCTGACAGCAGCATCTTTTCCCCCTCGAGGTGTACGCCGTGGCTGTATCGCTGGGTCAAACGCCTTCAGAGCAACACCACAGAGGTTAGTTAAAAATAAATAAATAAATAAATAAATAAATGTGTTTGTGTTTGAACCGAGGCCCCGTGTCCTCTGAGCTTTTCCTGTCTGCGACCAGGAGGTAGCTTCAAACGACTTCAGGAGGTCACCGGCAGAGCGGGGAAAGTTTTAAGATGTGCACGGAGGACACTCAGGACCGAAGAGATAGTACTCTCTGCGAGGAGCAAGGACTGACATTTCCAAAGTTCAACAGCCACTCTCAGCTTGGTATTTGTGCACAGCCAGGCTCTACAAAGGCTACATGCAGCACCTACAGAGTAGAGGCTCCCTGCACACGAGCACAGCTGCCTAATTACTTAACCGGACAATTAAACTGCATAAAATGTCTGATACACGAGACGGGGTCTAAAAAACCCCCAACAAAAACGAAACAAAACACTGTGCATCCTCTTTGATAATAAATCTGTTTGGTTTTCTCAACTGCAAATTAAGAATGTCACGCCGCCAGCAGCTGCTGCCTGCAGAGGAAGTCTCCACTGAGCTGCCTGGGAATCACAGGAAGCAGCAGAAACCCTCCTGCTGCCTTATTCTAATCCATACACATCACTTTCTAAAATACCCTCATGTCAACCTGTGTTAATACCAGTGGATGGTGATCATCATTACCGCTCACGAAAAACACACAATTACAGCCGGGCACTCTCTCTTCGAGAAGGTGGGTGTGTTTTCTCATAAGTCCCTCTTACCGATTCATTTCCTGGTATTCCAATTATACAGCCCAACACGAATGCCTTGTTCTTTGCATGAAGCATTTTATTTATTTATTTATTTATATTTTTTTTACAGCATTTCACAGAAAATGCTAACACGTTTTTCTTCAAGCTAATTGACAAAAAAAAAAGTGTTTAGCTGTAGTTTAAGAACGGTGTAGAGAGAATACAAACTTTCACGCTTAACCGTAGTGAAGACAAAAAAACAAATCACTGCGAGTGGAAACCAGCTGAAGTTGATGACATGATTGTTAGTCCATACTACGAGACTGAAGAGAATAATTCAAGCTAAAAATGAGGAGGAGTAAAAAGAAATCTCTATTGTGTCACACTGTCAAAGCCCCACAGCGGTGTCTTTATTATCATGATCTATTTTTAGCCTCGGAGCAGATTGTAACCTATAGTAACTCAGAAGAACAGTGTCTGCGTTTGCTTCGAGTGATTCTGAATTTTAATGACTTCCTGAGACTATTGATTTTCAGACCCATAAAGTTTCAGAAAGTACGCTCGGCTTTGCAAAAAGAAAAAAAAAAGAAAAAAAAAAAGCAAGAAAAACAGACAAGTTAGAAATGTCTACATTTGTTTCTACAAAACAATCTGAAAAGAGCCTGAAGTACTGGTCATTTCACATGAAAAATTTTCTTGTGGTGTAAGACTAAAAAAAAAAATTAAAAATAAAATAAAATATTTATGTTATGGTTGTGTTCCTCTGGATGCTTATGTGAGCATAGTTGAGTCAAACCTTTCACAGTAATCTTCAATTTCTCTTCATTCTTGTCTTTATTCTAGGCTCACAGTCGGCGTCTTCTCGTCGTTTCCCTCACTGATGCTCAGAAAAATACTTGGCAGGAAAACAGTGTGAAGAATTTAAAATTATCAGCCGCTGACTAATATAAGCACCCCAGCATGATTATGAGTTTTCAAGAGTTGGTTTTATTTTATTTATTTCTTTTGGTGAATATCTTTGTGTTGTGTTTTTGCCCATCACACAAGCAGTGAGATGTCGAATCCATTTTGGAATTGGGGCAAAAAAAAAAAAAAAAAAAGACTTTGCTGAA
>NW_015113008.1:111330-133514 GCF_001443285.1 Poecilia latipinna
ATTTTTTTTTGTTGGTTTTTTGCCCCGCACAAAAAAAAGGGATTGTGGAATCCTTTTTGGAATTGGGGAAAAAAAAAAAAAAAAAAAAAAGACTTTGCTGAAAAGAAGCCATCAGATGAGGAGAAGCTGCTCGGATCAGATGATCAGATTTACAAAACACTAGAGATCGAAGGTGAGAAGCCTTGAAAACAACATTTCCATCGCCTACATGCTGTAAGGAGCCGTTCCTACAAGAGGGAAAGGAAAACTCGTCAAAGTTGATGGAAGATTGATGAATCTAAGCTACAATGAAATGGTTTTCTATACAATTATTTGCTACTTTGCAATAGTCTCTTGTATAAAATCCTGCAAAACACATTAAAGTTTGTGTTTGCAACTCGACAATCTGCAAAAAAAAAAAAAAGAAGCTATGAATACCTTTGCAGCAAGAAACTATTCAAGTTATAAGTAAAGCCTGAGTAAAAAAGTGCTTTTATGCTAAAAAATTAAATTTTTATATTTGCACCTCATACTTTCAAAAATGATTATGTTAAAAGCATTTTGCAGCATAACATTACGAGTCCCACAAGTGCGGTAAAAGCATGCCAGGATCTGATTTTTCCATATGTAAAACAGTTAACTTTGAGAAAAGCTTAAAGACGTCCAACTTACTCACTTCCTAACAAAGTGAGCAACATTAAGTTTCAGAACTGTAACTTTTTCCAGCCACACAATCATTGCACGGACGACTAACGAGCCTCACTCGTGTTACCTGTACGCATCCCCACCTGCTCCATGTTTGCAGGTATTTCAAAAAGCTCTCGCAGCCGATGCATCTGCAGGTGTCTTATTGCAAAGAAGCCTGAAGGTTGTTTATCACAAGTTAGTTTCTTTGGATAGAAAAGCTTGCTAACTGACAAGATGAAATGTAACGTTACTAAGCAACTGGCAGCGCTTTCAGGAAGTCACCTCAGCCTGCCAACAAATAATCCATCACATAACCTTTCACTGAAACAAATACAAAAAAAAGTTGCACAGTTAATTTTTGAGTTGACAAGGGAAAGATGGTACCGTTTTTTTTTTTGTTTTTTTTTTATTAAATTACAAACTATTTTACCGATAAACTGTCACATAAAATTCTTTCAGGTGACAAAACCTATTTTCTACTGGCAGTTACTTTTGTGTAACATCCATTAAATCGTGCCACGTTTTATTTGGCAGAAGCGAATGTCTGAAGGGATTTAAAAAAAAAAAAAAAAAAGGCCTGCATGAATGATGTAAACGAATTCCCGGCAAACACAGACAATTTGGGCATTCATGCCAAATAAGAATATAAACAGAGAGCCACATTATGCGCTTTAAATAACCATAGACCCTTTCATCGGATGATCCACAAAGCAATAAATGCTGGTAGAAAACAAGTGACCTCTAATGTGGGGACAGGTCTTCCCTCGCTGGGAAATAAACAGATACATTCTGCTGCAGTAATTAGGGGAGCAGGCATCCCGATCAGGTTTAGAGGCACTTTAAAATGATCATCAGTTTGATATGCATGGACTCTTGCTGCATGTTCTGCTGATTTCCCTGTATTTTTGGGATAATTAGACCTCACAGAGCTGGCGCTCACCATCCACACAGAGGAATACTTTGAGCCAAAGTGGAGAAAAACAAACCTTACACAGAAAAAAAAAAGGCTCTGCAGATGCTGTCCAAACTCGGCACAGATGCACACAACACACAGTGAGATTGACAGAGAGAACACCGACAGAGGAGCAGATGAATGAACAGACTGGCAGAAAGTAAAAAATAAATAAATAAATAAATCAATAAACAGTGGCTAGACAAACATGAATGTAGAAGAGCCCCGTGCTCACATACTGTCATTTATTCTTCTTTTTTTTTGGTTTCATAATTTTTTCAAAACACTAAGTAGATTTCCAGACACTTTAACTTCAGTGCTTGGAGAAGAGTTGGATTGTCTGTAGAATCTGTAGAAGTTTCAGAAGTGAGGACATTTTTTTTTTAATATAAATCCTTGTACATCTAGAGTTGGACTCTGTCTCAACCCTAGTGTCCAGAACTGTCTTGTCCTGCAAAAAGGATAAGACATTGACATGAAGGCAAAAGTAACGCAGCTTGTCCTAGCATAGAAAACACTGAATTCCACACTGTTCATCCCAACGTACATACACTATTCAGGACTGGAGTGTATCAAAAGCAACACACATACCTCAAAGTAGTGACAGGGCTTGATGTAGCACAACATTCATCCAATTTCTTCAGGCTTTCTCATTTTTTAAATACAAAAACCCAGATGGCAATACGGTGAGAAAACTGGTTTACAGTTCTGCCACTTGAGGTCCATCGAGAGCATTACAGGTTCATCAGGCAAATTTACAAAGAAAAAGCCAAATCAAACTTGGAATATTTTGTACAAAGTTATTGCTCATGTTTATTTTGTCTTTAAATAGACCCAGACATGCATATTTTCTAGTTTGTAGGTATCAAGAATCCCACAAGAAGTTTGCATCACCACATTCCTGCAGTTTAAACTCGTTTTTATAAGACGCCAGAGAATCCAGTGTTTTCCAGTTTAGAGACCCGCAGATTCAGGCTGATTTTAATCGACTCTTGGATAAATATCTACTGCTAAAGTTGACATAAAATCACTCTAATGAACCTATGAAGTGTCGCCCCGTTTTACATAAACGGGGCAATAATTGATACTTTCAAATTGTTTTGACGATGACTGTAGCTGGATTTCTGTTTTTGAATAAGAGAGCTATTGTAAACAACGTTCCGTATCTTATTAACCATATGGGCTTGTTTAGTCAGTGTACATAAATCCAGATGCCTAATTTGAAGGAGCATGCGTTTAATATGACCTGTGAAGTTGATGTTTACTTTCTTTGGAAGATCATTACACCATAAACTGAACAGACCAATCTTTTCCGATAATACAGAAACTAATAAAAATACTTGTGACGAAACTGCCTTGTAACGTCACAAACACTCAGTAGGAAAACCGGCACATGCACTGATCATATTATATATATCAAATATAGTAATTTAATATATAATGTTTATTTTTCACCTCAGTTGAGATCCCATAACCATGTATCCATTTGTGCATGTCCTCCCAGGTTTACAGTAGCGACCTGCAGTCTGTAGACTGAATAAAACGTAAAAGAGGGAATGCAACAAGTGCTTTGGCTCTTATTTGAACTCTATATTAAAGTAAGGAATATATCAGCATTACTTTTATCACTGATATGACTGAACCTTTCATCCTTTAGAAGGGAAACATACATTTTTAACTTCTGTTCTCGTCGCAGTAATGTCAGACTACATAAAGCATGGGGTGTCATGTCCTTGTGTCTTCAAATTGAGGACGTCTCCAATATTGTCTTTTGGAAAATGACGTGATGGCGTGTGAGCGGGCCAGCCTGACCCATAATCATAACGGCCCTCGCCGTGCTTGATAGCTGATCTTCATTAAGTCGAATAATGAACAGTGGGCCAGCAAGTTCTGTGTTCCTCATCATCAGGGAACAGACGTTGGAACAAAAGTATTAGATTCGTAACCATGAATACACAGTAGTTGTAAACTGAGCGACATGGCCCGTAGCAATACTCGGTTAGGTTGTGGTATAAAAGGTACTAAAAGGTCAAAATTATGCCACGCATCGCCCACGCCGTTACACCACCAGCAGCCGCCTGAACTGATGCAGACAAAGATAGATCAATTTTTTTCCATTTTGTTTATCCCAAAATGTGACCCAGACATCTTAATTTTACAGCTGAAAGGAAGACTGAATACACCAGACAACTTTTTCCAAATGATTATCCTCCAAGTTTTTTTTCTTCTTTTTTTTTGGTCAGCCTGGACAAATTATAACCTCAATCTCCTGTTCTTAGCAAAAAGAAGATGCACCGTGTGACCTTTTGCCACTGCAGCTCATTTACTTCAAGCTTCAACGTTTTGTGCATTCAGATACAATCTTCCAAAAACATCAGCAGTTTCTAAAATACCAGGACCAGACACTTTGGCACCAACAACTAATTTATGGTGAAATATGAAATCAACTTTCCTTCTCACTCACATGTGCAGTTTTAATTTCAGCAAGTCATCTCTGAAACGTTTATATGCACCGAATTGCTGCTACGCGATTGGCCGATTCGCTGTTTGAGTTACGGAGCCATTGAACGGGCGTTCCCAATGAAGTGACTGGTGAGCGCAGAGCAGTGGTCTGATGGAACAACCCGAGGTAAATATATGTTTCAAGAGAAAAGTAAATTTAGAGCCATATAAAAAAAAAAGAGAGCACAGTGGTTTATATGGAGCCTCAGCAATCTGCTTTGCATAGGCGAAAGTACAGCAGCTTTGTTTGCAGGAAATTTCATAACCACCAACTCATTTCATTTTGTAGAAGACAAGCCGTCACAGGAGCTAACATCCTAAGTTCATCCAGTTTTATTAAAGGGTTTCAGCCTAAACAACCGACTGGCAAACATCAAAACAGGACGAGTTCTAGTTGGAGACTAGCACTGAGCAGAATCCAAAAACTCAAACACTCAATGTCCCTCAGAATTATTGTCGATTTAATGCTCCGGAGAAAGAACTTAAATTGTTGGTAAAACACCAAAAGAACGACTTAAATTTTGCCCACAGCAGAACAACTCTGGTCAGCTAGCATGATAAGTAGCCGGCTATGGGAGGCAGGATAGTCTCACCTATTGTTGAAAACTACCTCTGTTTGGTCAATTCTGACAAGATCATGCTGGCAAATATAATCTAGAGCTAGGATAGTGCCAGCAACTCCAGGTGATTGACCCGAAGCTTGGACTAAGCCATCATCCATTTCTCTCATCCCGTCATCTTTAAAATAATCAATTCATGCAATTTTCTTTCCAAACATGAACTCACTGAGCCAAGACTGAGTCACAGCGAATCACACTGTGTTGTCCAGTCGACGGGTTCGACTCTAGAGCCACCCAAAAAATACACTGAGCCCTTCAGAGCGAGCGAGAGAGAGAGAGAGAGAGAGAGAGGTCTCTATTGTGACCTCTCTCTCTCTTTACTGGCCAAGTAAAATAAAAGGGAGTCATGCTGTGCAACAACAGTCCATTTTAGCACCTCTCTGACAAGGTTGCACCCGTTTTTTCAAAGTTGAGTGTCAAGGCAGATGACAAAACAACAAGCCCCTGGCTCGGTCAATGTCCTGGTGAGGACAATCCCCAGACAGATGGAATGTACCCTGTTGCTGGGTTGTCATAAACCATATGGTGAAGTCACTTTCTGTTGTAAAAAGGCAAGAGGAAAAAATAAAAAATTAAAAACCTTCTTTTGCTTGTTTTAGCTCGGTGCTCGTTGTGAGAAACTGAGCTTGTCAGTAGAACAGAAATCTCAAAGTCAGCTGAGGGAACAGCGACCAACATGTGCTACAAATGAGAGTGATGAACCAATGGAAGCCTAATTAGTGAGTGATTTATGTGGCAAAGGATGGATTTACCTCTAGCATCGTCCCCTCAATTATAATTAAATATCAAGCTTAAATGAGCAGTTGAAGATGTTTTTAGCAAGTTCTTTCAAGAGAGTGAAATCATACAGACCCTGAGCACAAGTCGGATCATTTGAAAATTTTCACTGTAATTTTTATCTTAAACGGTGCAAAGTCCATAATTATTACCTGCCTTTGGAGATCCTTGGTAAACTATAAATTGTGTTTTCGTGTGCATCATTTAGAAAATGTTTTGTTCTGGCGTTGATGATACAGTATGGAATGAAATATGGTGCTGCCAATACATTGCAATCCAGAGAACACAAAGGGAGAACAGTGACACAACTGGGATAACTGCACTGCAATAACAATGGTTTAAAAAAGAATAGCCCTAGAGTGGAGAAATTCAGGTGTTATAGCAGCAAGTTGAGGTAAGTGCATATTCACATCAAGGTGGAAATTATAGAAAAGTAAGAATAAAAGACTGTGCAGTAAGGACGATTTTACAATAAGAAAACTAATACTGCGCTGAGCATACTCTGATTAAAAGTTATGTGCAGCTGAGTAGGTTAATTTAGAAAAGAAAAATGTACAATATGTGCATGAATATATATATTGTGCGCTACAGTTACTCTACCAACTCTCTTGTAATCTACATAATTACATTCTTCTAATCTTCTTCACACAGGATGCCAATTTGTACAAACTGTGAAAGTTTTACTTAAAAAAAAAAAATCCACAACTTTCGTGTCTGAGAAGACTTCGCCATTAGTTTCGATATTTTAGTCTTTTGTTAAAACGGCCAAGCAGGAAGCACTACCTCCTGCATCTATATATAAAACTGTGAGAGAGAGAAGAGAAGGAGAGTGTTTGTGAATATTTCCTGTGGATAACGCTGCAGGAGAATCAGATACAAGTCCTGTCAGTCATGATGCTTCCCCCACAAGGTGTGAAACAAGCATGAAAAAGTGCATGTTTCTGTGTAATCCTTTTTCTGCACACAGGAAGGCTCAGCGTGCGAACAAGACATGAAGCAAGCAGACATCTGTAGCAACGGAGAGAAGATTTAGGATGTATTTTAAACCACAAGTGGAAGTAAACCCATTTGTTTTTTTTTGGGTACAAGATGCATCAAAACAAAAAAAAAGGGGCCAGAGACGAGAGTCCCAACGGTGCAAGTTGCTGCATTTTTGTGTGTACTCCTCTACATAAAGCATGTAAAAATACACATGTGCACTGGCCAAGAGCAAGAAAGAGATGAGCACCGAGGAGGCAGGAAAAGATGAAAACGGAGCAATACAAAAAAAAGGGAGATGAATGACAGTTAGTTGGCATCTACAACACGAGATTTCTTGAAATTCTCATTCCCAATCCCAGCGCTAAATATATTGAATCGCGCTTCCTGTCCAAGCTCATCTCTCAGTGCAGGAGGAGGAATCTCCAGAGAGCCGTAAACCGTGCAGGTGTGTCTGGTGTTTTGTGGTCGTATAAGGAAGGGGGGCACAAAGCTCAGAAAAGTCCATGTCTGCCTGTTAACATTTTTTTTTTTTTTTTTTTTACTTCAGCTGCCTGCAGGTTACCATGACTACATCTACTGAACTGGCTAGCAGCCGAACTGCCGGCTCTGTCAAGGCAGAAAATGTAAACCCCCCCCCCCAAAAAAAAAACCTGTTACTGTAATAGGTTAAAAGAACGTTCATAAAACATAAAAGCTAGCTATATGTAAAAAAACAAACAAAAAAAAGGCAGAAAATCTTGTCCGAATATACATTTTAGTGAATTAAAAAAAATAAAAAATAAGAACAGGATCCGCATACAGGCCTTGTCCCTGATACTCTTTTGTTCCCAAACTTAGAGCTGAGCTAGTGTGAAACAATGTCGACAGACAGGACTAATGAATTTCATTCTGCATTGCGGAAAAGTGCAGGTCAGGAGTGAGAGCCAGAAGGAAGGGTACAACGGCAACTGGAAAAAGAGAGAGAGTATTTGAGGATTTTTGGTATCATGGGCCAGAATGGAAGAATAAAGAAGGGGCACAGAGAACATAAAGGGAGTTGTGGACCACCCTTTCTACCATTCTAATAATGTCCCCCATCAAGAGGTAAGGCTTTAATTACCACTACAAACTAGAGAGCTTTTAACAGAGGAGAATCCTATACTTTCTCTTTTTTTGTGTTTTGCCTCTGTTGCTTCTTTTCCCCATTTCATTCTGCGGCCGCTGATGATCAGACAGGGAAATGTAAGCCTTTAATTACCGGTAAAAATTATGGCCTTTGTGAACAGGTAGTGGGTGCCCTTGCTTTCATCACCTCTTTTTAGTGTGCTAATCGTTTCCTTTTGATGACATAATAGGTGCTCTGCCTTAGGCCACAGAAGACAGAGGCCTATTGTGTCACAGGATGTACTGTGGAGGCGTTATGACGATGTGATGGCGAACTTCATCTGCTTTTCCTCTTTTTTTCCCCTCTTTCTGAGGGATAAATGTAGCTTCGAGAACCAGAAACCTCATCTCTTTCTCAGCAATCGTTCGTGGCTAAATACAGCGCCTTGCAAACGTACATTTAGTCATCAATCGAGGCCGTAACAATTGTTTTATTGGGATGACTGGGAGTTTTGGTCCACTCTTTGTTGCAAAGTAGCTCAAGCTATTGAAAGGAGATCATTCATATAGCACAGTATTGCTATTATTAATTAATCAGTGCTCTATGAGACATTCAAACCTCACACTGATTTAAGTTTATTATGAGTACAGCATGTTTCTCGGTCTTTGTTCAATGATTTTCTTGAACAAACCTCTGAAGCCTTCAGAGAACATCTGGATTTAGGCCGAGATTAAATTACACTCAGACCAACTATTGGTTTTTATTAATTACGGTGGTTCGAAAATCAGTTGTTTCCTCTTGTTTTTGGTCTTAATAGTGGACGATACTTCAAAAAACACTTATTAGTTTTTTGAAGTATTATAAAAACCATTTCACTTCCCAGTTGCAGTGTATTTTGCATTTTATACGTCATATAAATCCCAGTTAAATACACGAGGTCTGTGTACAGCATCACATTCCTGCCAAAAACCCAAAGAGTATGTTGAGCAAGCACAAGAGCACATAAAATGATCAAGAGAGCACCTCAATTAATCAAGAGACCACATAGCTCTGATCACAGCTGCGTTTCCATTTATTCGCAGGCCCATGAACGCCGCACGGGAAGCAGTAAAACACGGTCTGTCCACCCATCTGTGTGCTCCCGCCAGAAAACTGTACTCCCTCTCTGTTTTCAGTGGGCGTTTCAGCCAGTTGGAGGAGGTAACCCTTCTGATCTCATTGGCTGGATTTTAAGCTAATATTCGGTAAAAGCCTGCGCCGGACTTGGTCTCACAGGAGAAGGAGAGGAGGAGCTGGAGGAAGAAGAGGAGGAGCTGGAGGAAGAAGAGGAGGAAAGGAATAACAAACCAGTTATTCTTTTCCTTCACCTTTTCTCCTTCCCATATTAGGCCAATTTCTGCGATGGTTGTCACTGCATTTTAGCCGAAAGTCTGGTCAATTAGATTAATTAAAAAAGTTACGACCCCCAGCAGACAAAGACGCCCACTAAGCAAGCAGATCATATAGGTGGAAGAGGCGTGTTTTACTGCTCACCTGTTGCATTCAGAGGCCAGCAGATACATAAAAATATGGTCACAAGCAGAGCTATACATTCTCTAAATTAATATATGCACTGTTGTGATTGTCTATACTCTCTCAATGTTTTTGGCAGTGATGTGAAGTCATAGTTGTGGGATGTGAAAACATTAAAAGCGAATTAGCACTTTTGCAGGGCACTGTATGTCACCGTGAATTGGAGTTACTCAAAAACACTGCATCTCATCCATTTGCTCGACTTTCAGACAGACACTTCATAATTTACACTGCCAAAAAAAAAAAAAAAAAAAAAAAAAGGTTGGACTTTCTCACCGAGTGTCTTTGTTGCTCATTTCATATCTGCTAAAAACTCAACGCCCTGCTTTTCTTTTATGCTTCTGTCATTTTTAAGCCCGAGGGTTTTGGGATCACTTTTCATGCTGTTCTATGGGTCCATGTAAAAATCTTCTTTTATGGCCAAAATGAGAGTAGAGATAATGTAATTTGTTTCCTTATGTGCTGTGTGCTATCTGAAAGCTGCCTTTCAGGCAAAACTGACCTCTTTGAAAAGATTCGCCCCTCATTTTGAGTCCTTTGACAATCTCAATAAGCGTTCATTCAAATCACCACAAAGACAACAATGTGAAGAAAAGCGGAGGAAGTGGAACTGGCAAAGAACACGACGTAATAACATCATAACCGAAAGACAAGTGCAGGGTAAGCAAAGAAATACGGATTTGTAATTGGTTCCTGTCCAGGGGTCTGGAGCCTTATTAAATGGTGTGATCTGAACACTTGACAACAAACACCACTTTAACAACAATTTAACAACCTAAGAGAAGCCTGGCTGCAGGCAGCAGCCCGCTGACCAGAATATCAACTCAGGTCAGACTAACGCAATAAAGACCAGTTCTGACCGTTCAGTGAATCCCAGCCATTACTACTAAATCCACATATCCCAGATGACTTCATCCAATCCTTTTCCACAACCTTGTATCGTTTAACTTGTTAGCAGAAACGCATTCAATAGAGTGGTACAGTATCACACATCTCACCTAAAATAAAGTACAGAGCTGTCAAAGGTTTCTTAAACTAAGTCTATGAAAAACACTCAAACGTGGAAAAAGTTGGATGAAATGGTAGCTCGCTTCTACAGTGTGAATTTACACTTGTCTCGTGTACACAATGCACTTGTCAACGTGTCACCATCGTCATTTAAGCTCACACTTAGGGTCTTTTGAGTCTGTGCTGTACTTTTGTAGAGAAATATTTTCTCCAGCTTTGCAAGTCAAATGAGCCCAATCAAGAAGTCCTAGCTGGTTTGAAAACCGCAAGTTTGTTCCAACTTGCATTAAAAATGCTGATAGTTTTACATGACCTATGGAGTTTTACACAAACCCATAACTTACATAATGATCATTTCAGCTCATCTCCTCATGCAACATTTCCTTTTTCTCCATTACCAAAACACACGGCCTGTTAGTGGGGAGGGTAGAAGTGAACTCAGCTTTGCTCCATTAGCAAACAATCAGTCTGATTATGCTTTCGGGAAGTTTAAGCATTTTAACCTATTCCGTTCCCATTGCACTCAACATTTTATTCAACGTGCCTCTCTGAAGATGCATTTGTTTGTACGTGATGATCGGAAAAAATGTCTTTATTCATTTTGATGTTTCACAGTACAAAGTTCGTTCACCCATTTGACGCTACAGTCAAACGCTTTTTTTGGTGAATTATTTATATACATTTTTTCATGCTGGTATAAATAAAAACACAGGACACTTCAATGGTTAAAACAAATGAGTTGACAACACATTTTCAGTAATTGGTTTCTTGCCAAATAGCCAACTTTTAAACACAAGCCATACAATTTCAACAAAAGCAGAAAGATATTGTTATAAAAGCAGTTTTGATACAAATGTATGTGAATGATGATACATGTGAGCTACAAATAATTGTTTTAGTGATTGATTATTGTATTGACTATTTGGACAATTAGTTGAATAAAAAAAATGCCACGTTTTGCAGATTTTTCATTTAACCAGTTTAGCCTTTTTTTTTTTTTAATAAAAAATAAATAAACAGTATAGGATCAATAGGAAGTTATTGGGGTGAAATTCTGGGCATTTGTGTCATTAATTATGGGTTTATATCCTCTCAACTTTGCAACTAAAACTTTGTTTTTTGAATATGAAGCGATTTATGTTCCCCAACTAAACCTCTGAAGCTTGCCAAACCGCTGTTTTCACTTTTCTTCTTTTTATGTTGTCCTAAAAACAGATTTCTTCACATAAATGCCCACAGACATGAAATCTGTCATTCCTTTTGCCTTCCATCACACCACGAGACGCCCAGCCCTCTTCACCTTGACACCTCAGCCTCTTATCACACCTCGACCACTCTGTCCCCACTCACCCCTCGGTTTCAGACGCCGACTCTCAGATCTCGGCGCACCTCTGCAGATTGACTGAAGCCTCTCAGCCCTTCTTCTCGTTTTCCTTTTTCTATGTGTTTTCCCCTTACACTTACCCTCACCAAACTCCTGCACATTTCAATTTCTGACACTCGCCAACGTGCGTTCAACCCTCTCTGCCCTCGTTGCAGGATCCGCGGCGTGCGGGTCCGGTAAATTCTGGGCTCGTCGAGTGGGAGGGCAAGATTGAGCTCCCGCCACGGGGACTTGTATGTTGATAAATCTAAATCAAGGCTGACAAATGACTTGTGCCGGGGTGGGCTGGAGACACTGGGACGGGGTCACCAGGGAAAACAGCGATGTTTACACACTAACACAGGGTGATGGCGTCCCCTGGCACTCGGCAAGCATCGGGATGATTTCAATCTCGCAAAAATACCTGTGGGAACGGCTCAGAAGTGATTCTTAGGATGAGTTTCAGCCAATCAGAGAGGTAACGAGGGAACACGCTAGGATGTTAATTACCATGATGATTTCCTCTGAGATGCCAAGTGTGTTTGATTTGTGTGTGTGCGTGCGCGTCTCATGTGGTAGGTTAGCGCGAGGCATCAATCAGAGCCTCCTTGTCTCCAAAAGAGATTAAATAAGCTGCACTGCATAAATTCATGCCGGATCGACACATCCATCACTTTTCCCCAGTCGGTGTCACTTTTTGACCACAACCACAGCCTTTAATGTCCCCTAAATACAATGATGTCACATGCTCTCACTCGGAAATCTAACAGTGCCTTCGTCTGATGGTCCGATCCACGATTTCCTTGCCCAGGACTTACTTTTGAAGATATCAAAAAAGAGCATTTTCACTTCCCTCCTTTGCTCCCTGGGGATCATTACTTTAAAGAACACTACTGGGATCCGGTTTCTATAGAAACTGAATCATTCACTTCCCATCTTATCCAAAAAGAGAAGAAGAAGAAGAAGAAAAAGAAGAAGAAAAAAAAGTATTTCAATTATCACCAGAAGATGAACGTTGCATGCTTGTAGAAGTGTGTCGTCTTGAACACACAGATGCATGCAAATTAGGTCAGGGGGGTTAAGCAAAACAGACAGTGTTTGTGCAGGTGTTGTTTCAGTGTGCACATTTACCCCACGGTGCATTTCAACCAGGACAAAAACAAATGCAGTTAATATACTTTCCTTTTTTGCAACAATACAGAACATTTGAAGTCAGGTTTTTCTTCAGCGAGTTTTACACAAATCCGTGAATGATGGAGGTAATTACATCAATGTGCAACTGTCTGCAGTCTTTGTTTATAAAGCTCTCTGCTCATTGTTAACCTAAAGATTTAACTGAGTGTGGAGATCCGCTTTGTGAAAATGACATTTAAGTAATCACACAGATATGCCTTGACACGCTGTAGATTTAGACAGGGGTGTCGTGCAAAATCAACTTATTTAAGCTTTATAATATCATTCTCTCATCAAACACATACCCAGAGTTGCTTTTGCTCATTCATTAGATGTTGGAGAAATCTTTAAATCTCCTGTTGTAGCCTGAACGCCCGGTCAGACAAAGCGCCGCTTATTTCCACAAAGCTCCTCCCTGCTCCCCACAGAGCCCCCCGTAGCCGCTCCTTTCCCACACGGCTCCTTCAGACTAGCACCAGTGAGACATGAGCAACATGTTTAAAACAACTTAAGGTAACATTGTCACCTTACAGTGCCAGGAAAATACTCAGTACGGCCACTTTAACAAAAGCCATCACTTTGTGTGTGAGTGGTACTGATATGTTAAGTAGATAAGTGGGTTTTTAAAAAATGTACATACTATAATTTTTTTTGCCAAACATAGGGATCTAAACTAACAAGTAAATATGATCTCAACCTAAAGGCTGAGGCTCATGGTCGGATCTCTGCAAGCTGCAAAAGAACCTGCTGACCACAGACATTAAAACCTATCCCTAAATCTTTAATCTGGACAGTAAAAGCCTGGAAAGCCGGTCGGACTTAAAACCAGGACACATCAGCAAATGTTTCAGAACCGTCTGCAATTTGGGCCGATAAAGATGAAGCTGATGGGAATAACCCCTGGGCAAGTTTCTGTGATACATGCCTGGTTTCTATAGTCAGAAAATTTGTATTTAATCTATTGTGAAGAGTTTATGTCTTAAGAATAAAATAAATGAAGGTAATTAGGAGTTGTTTTTTTACAATTTCTTAAAAAATGTGGACACTTAATGTTGAATTCCTTTTGGATCAGTCAGGAAGAATTGTGGCACAAGGTTTCTCAATAGTGACAAAATACAAAGAACAAAACTTTAAGTGATCGGTTTTTAATTTTGAGACTAGATTTAATGTCGTAAATAGTGTCATAACTAATTGAAGGAACATGTCAGAAATGTTAGAAGCTTATTGACAGCTAAAATCAAAGAATCAACAGAGTGAACTGATGTTATTGGTAAACTACAACACAAACTAATGGCTTCCAGGTTTATCTCACAGTTTGTAAATGCCAAGCACACTCACACAGGCATTACTAATCTTTACCAGATAAGTAAAGATGGTCCTATTATTAGAATGTATGAATGATTGGCTCCGACTGCGAACACATGTCTGCGTGACAACAGAGATTGAGCTTAATACTAGACTCCTTTTGATTGCACAAAAAAGCAGCTATTACCAGTGAGTCAGCTGGTAACTCAGCTAAGAGACTCAGGGACACAAAGTCATCAAAAACTTCAGAAGGAATTTATGTTTTACTGAAATAAATCTTAAGATGAACACATAGGAAAAAATGTTACCTTGGTTTGAGTGGATATCGTGTTTGTTACTTTGTGTTTTCAATCTTTTCGTTTATGGCCATTAATGGTCAGTACTTTTGTGGTATAAAACCATAGACCTGACAACAATCAGATGTTAAAGAACATATTGTGACTTTTCATTTTTCTATTGTTGTTTTGTTCAGTATTTCTGATGTGTTCCATGTTTTTATATTCTTACAATAATTAGAGCATAACTTTTCCCAACACATTTTACATGGGCGCTCCAGTTGTACTGTAGTTCTGATTAAAGATCAAATACATATGGTATATAAATCAAACATTTTGTAATTCCTGTTGGATGTTATAATAACCTATTACTAGGCCATAGCCACAATGTAACCTAAATCTAAAAGCAAGCTTGAGAAGGAAATGCAATAAAGACCTTTACTGCAGTAATCTTCATTAGGAAACCGATAGAAATGCAGATGTGATTGTGTCAGAGGAGGATGCTAGGGGCAGGGTGAGATGAAAGCAGATGATTCGCTGAAGCAAACCCTGAAGGGAGAAGCTGAGCAAAGAATATCTGAAGTAAACAAGTTTGGTCCCTAAACCTTCGACGTCATCGTCTGAATCTGAGTGTGTTGGTCTTTAAACACGAAGAGGGAAAAGAAAGAAAGAAAGTTGTTAGTTCTGTAATTACAGCAGCTGAGCTACAAATGAATCCATAACACAATGACAAGAGGGCTCGTCTTATGCCAGAAAACGGTCATACAGCAGACATGGCACATGCATAAAAACAGACTTCGCCCCTCAGATTATTGCATTTCTTCAACATACTCCATATTCTAGCTTCCCTTCCTCTTTCCCATGCACTCTGATGCAGCTTCTTGTCGGTAAGGAATGCTGCTGCGAGCCTGTCTTTAGAATGCTAATATGCTCGGCTGATGTAGGTCAGGACTTAATCCTGTAGAAATGATTATCGGCACACAACTGGAACTTCTGTTGCAGGATATCATTAACATTCAGCGCCTTTCCCACTGTACTCCGCAATCATCTTTGCCAAGACAAGAACATCACCGCAGAGGAACTGCAACAACCTAAATGAAAATTATATGTTGTGGCACCCAGCTAGGAAACGTTTTTCACTCCAATTGTGTATTTATGGATGCAAAGGGTGTGTGTGCGTGCGTGTGTGTGTGTGTTTGTGTTGGTGTGCCTCTGTTTCAACTCTTAATCAAGTTAAACTCTCAGCAAATACTTAAAAAAAAAAGCATGTATCCCTAACGAAGTCACATAAAACGCACAGAACATTTATTCGACACAGAAAGTGTTGAATAAATTAAGACAGAAAATGCTTTGTGTCGATTTCAGGCTGAGGTATAATTCAATCCAACCTTGACTGCTGGACTGTGAAACTGAGAAACACAAGCATATATTTTGAGATAAAATATATGGTCAAATTTGGTTTAGAAAAAAAAAGTCAGTGAAGTTTTACATTAGCAAGAATCTTTGAGGGTTAAATACAAGATTTAAATGCTGTAATGAGCCTCTGTACTTCGTAAATAGTAAATGTAGTACGCTTATATAACGCTTTATCAAGTCAGAGGACTGCAAAGCGTCTTACACTACAGTCATTCACCCATTCATCCACTGATGGCGGTTAAGCTACATTGTAGCCACAGCTGCCCTGACAGAAGTGGGGCTACCAGTTAGTCGGCGACACCAGGCATTCGGACCTCCACCAGCAGGCAAAATGGGTGAAGAGTTTCGCCCAAGAACATAAAAGCATCGTGACTGAGACGGTGGAGCAGGGGTTTGAACTGGCAACCCGTCGATGGAGGTACTTCAAAGAGAATCCACATTTTATGATAAACCAAAAGCTTTTCCATACCTACATAAACCTTCCCCACAGAATTTAAAATAAGAGTGCTTCAATGGACAAGTCTCCTGATAAGACACAAACCCAATCTTTGTTAGTGTGAGTTTTTAAACCAGAGGTGGTTTTGCAACCTCTAAATTATTTCTTTTCTCTGCCCTACAGACGCCCTGGAGAGTGTGGTGGTGTGGAGAAATGGTATGTTTAAAAAACCCCCACAAACATAAACCCTGTAATCAGGCAGTGAGTGTCTGCCAGCACACACATTGGCTTTCCTCTATGCTTACCAGCTTTTTTTTTTTTTTTTTTGCAGTCAAATAGGGGAAAAGCCAAGCTACCTGCAGAGCATGGGGAATCCTTACAGTAATGGAAAAGTTGAAGCCAAATGGCAGTAGTGTTGTTCTGTTGGAAATAACATGAGTGCAGAGGGAGCACGGAGAAAAAAAAAAGAAACGACTAAACAGTGCAGACACGGTGGAAACTGCAATTTTCAATTCACCTGCTTAATGGAAACAGCACTCGTAAAGACTAGCCTTGCGCATATTAAAATACGTGCTTGCTTTCAACATGTTTTCAACGTAAGTGACTGTATGCAGCAGGAAGGAGCAGATTCCTCTGTTGAATGCATTAAAATATTCACCTAAATTCACTAAGCCGTGAAAAAAAATTCCTCTTAACCAGGCTGGCTATGTGAATGGCAGCAACAGCTGGTATCAAGAGTTTGCTGCAACTTGGATTTAACCCACTGTAACTTTGTGTGGATGTGAATCTTCACTAAACTTGAACTATTCCAGACATTCAGACGATATCCATGTGCATTTCGTCTCCCCGCATATTAATTAACAGCCATTTACTTACACTTATTTTAATCATAACAGAATGAGTAAACATATTGGGAATTTCATAAGGTACTAAACTTTTACTCGTCAAATAAAAATCCATTAGAGCTGGTCTGCACTGGGAAATCTAAGCTCGATTTAGTGGATTTACCTCGATTAAGAAATGCTGCCCGTTTCCCTTTGCATGTTTGTGTGGGAGTGCATTTCTATTTGTCAGCTAAGTCCGTCAGACGCGAAGACGTCCCAGCATTTTCCAGTAAACCAAAAACAGAAGGCCTACCCCCAGTGCAATCAGAGAAAGACTAGCAAAGTCTTCATCAAGGATGGATGAAGTTCTGTTGGAAAAAAAAAAAAAAAAAAAAGATGTTTTCTTGATAATGTTGTGAAAAAGCAACTGAGAGCTGAACTCAAAAAGGCAGAGCCAGCAACAAAGAACCCTTTCACATTTAGAGTTCGACAAACATAAAAGCAACAGCCTTTTTGTTGTGCTGAATAATTTGTTTCAGTTCAGGAAACTGAAAGAAACAACTTTTTTTTTTTTTTTCCCCAAAGAGACTGTGCTCAGCGTAGTGAGAAACATTCAGAGATCAGACTCAGGGAAAAAAAAAAAATACTTGAGACTTAAAACCACAACATAAAGGACAGGAGCAATTTATATAATGATACCCCTGTAAAATATGCTTTAGAGAAAAATCAGTGAAACAAATTCAAATACTTCACTTTAAATACAAAGCTGAAAGCAAACATGTACACATAACACACTATATAGCACACCGACTGACATTAAAATAACCTAAAGCTTTCTGTTTTAAGTCAGAATTACCAGCACTAAAAGAGACCAAACAGAGAAATGCGGAAACTCAGTGTGTCAGGATTATCACTGGGTTCAACCTCCAGACACCTGGAGGAGGCCATTTTATCTGTTCAAACAGAAAAAAGACAATGGGGATGCCCAGCCATCAGATTGTTCAAGAAGGAGTTCTGTGTCTCAGAGATTGAAGTGTTTTAGTGCAAACTTTACCCAGAATCAGCCCCAGAACAAAGATAGTGGCTGCGGCTGGTACGAGTGGCATCAAAGTCATCAAAAGGAGGCAGCTGTCTTAGTTATCAGGCGCCTCTCCTGTAGGAACTAGCTCAGCATTTAAGTCCGTGAGGCAGACATGCAGGCTTTGTCTGTTTAACATCGTCTATGTATTTTCATGTCGCTTTGCAAGTTCGAAATGCCCGACTGCAAAACTAATTTCCCACCAATAAAGGAAGTGAACTGAGCCGACACTCTGTCTACTCTTGATGCTTAAGAATTTCCCTTTTCTTAATTCTTATAGTTAGAGCAGCTCAGGTTATCCTGACCTATCTTTGTAATTATACTGCTGTAAGATTAGGCTACTGGAGGACAAACTGACCGCTTCTTGCTTTGCTACATTGTTTTTCTTCTCTCCAATTTTGCATGGTCTGCTGTTATTTTGAATTTTAACATCATGTTCTCTTCATTATTCTACACTTCCCTGAAGCTACAGCTGGTCTAGAGGCATCAGCTGATATAAAGCTGCTGACAAATAAATGTACTTCTTCTATGAATGATGCACTTGGCCCTGTTTTTCAGTGTTTAACCCCATATCTCTCCAACACACAAAGGTATAGAGTAAGCTTTTGTTCTTTTAAAGAGCCTTGAGATGACGAATAGTTTGCCATGTAAATAAACTAAATTCATTTTAGCTTATGATTCAAAGTGAAACAAGACATGTGCCAACATTATATAGTGCAAAGCCAAATTTAACATTAAAGAAATGAAGGTCAACTTTAAGAAAAAATTTGCTCTCTTTTTATTTTGTCATTTAATAAATAGAAATAAGCTTCAAAATGTAGCCTGATTTTTTTTTTTAGCTGCTTCAACTCTGCCCATGTATCACCTTTTCAGTAAGTGCATTAAGAAAACAAAAATACATTTTCCCGTTCAAAATAAAATAAAATATAAAAAGAAGAAATCAGGCCTGTTTGGCTGCACTGAAAGAAAGCTTGCAACTCTTCAATTTCAGTGGAGCGAACAAAACAAAAATCATTTAAAATGGACTTGACAGATTTACTCTGAAAAGTTGACTCTCTAAAGGAAGAGTGAAAAAAAAAAACTGGTGGAAGCAGTGAGAAGAGAAAAAAAAAACCCGGAGGAGACCAAAGCTGATGATGGAAAAGGAAAGTGATGAGGACGAATACTAAGAACGAGCGAAAGTGACAGATTACTTGTGAAACACGACGTGATCTGGTCGGCCTGTTCCGGTGAACGCTACGACGGATGAAGTCAGAGGTGCTTGACTACACTTGCGTGTACGTAAAGGTGACTAATTTTCTCATTTTCCAGCTCAGGACAAAATGTTGTAACGGGCCGCTCCCTCTGAGTCGGTGACGGGGACCACTTTAGCAACATATTAAACTCCACTCAAACCACATCTGTTCTCAGTCAGCGCCACTCTTAAAGGTCACGCAGGAAACTGCCAACACATAAAAGGTCACGTTATCTCTAATAGGGGAATGCATGCGATTAGAAAAGCCACGGGGTGGAAATCGGAATTAAATGAGAAGCCAGGCAGGAAATGCGTACAGTTGCAACTCAGCAAAGTTGAAGCTTTGTGCTTGAAAGGTATAACGTACGTCAGCATTACCTAAAATTAAGCAGAGGCTTGAAATAGAAGAGTGATACTCTGCCTTACGGTACAAACGCCACGAGATATAGAAAGGGCCTCGGCCTAACCCAAACACAGCGAGAATCAGAAGTTAATGAGTAAGTTATGAAATGATAAATAAATGTGCTTTAAAGGGAGCTCCAAACTGCCTGAATTTATCTTAGTTTGTGCTTCTAAAACATGCATGCTTTGGCAAAGGGCTGCAAACACATCAGTTTCAAATCAGAGTCACTGAAAATCAGATACTGTGCTTCAGCACTTATTTTGAAAATCACTCTTGCCTCCTGAATGAGAGCAAACATGCTTAAAAATGATTGAATGATAGTTATCAAGGATTCCTTTCTAGATTTCTTTCTACACGCAAGAAGACACCAAGAATCTAATCAGGATCTGAGGAAATAATATATTTCATGAATTAAATATTTAAGATAGATGAATACTTTTGCAATTTTTTTTCAGATGTAGAAATTATGACTGCAACAGAAATAACCACAGAAATAATAAGTCAAAGTATGGTGTAAAATATTTATTTGTGGTTATCTGATGCAGGATTTGCTTAACTGGCGTGTTATTATTGTTTATGGATGTTAGATTTTATAGATGTCTTTGGCTCCTATTTGCCTGCTGATGTCACATCAGGTAAAAACATGCAGAACAACCCATAAAATAAATCAATATTTTACAGCAGCAGCACAGCCGCATATTGAAAGTGGTATATTATTCAGACTTTTCATTTCAATAAGTTTCTTCTTTAAGAGTAATATTTTTCCTTTCTACAAAATAGGTAAAACAGCTGGACGTGGTTGACCAGAAGGCAGTTTTTCCAAAACATCTTCGTTTCTGAGGATTTATGTGCAAGACTAAGCAAGGTTATCCATTATCTGGGTTTCTTATCGTGTTTCCTGGAAGATCAGAAATATTTTCGACTGGGTCTTCTCCTAGTGGGATGAGACCAGAATACCTCAAAAACGAGGCAACAACAGGCATCCTGGTGTTGTGGCAAATTTTATTTCAGTCTAGTGTCTTGTGACTTTGTTCCTGTGTCAGGTTGTGATTTTTGTTTTAATGTTCATAAACTTTCCCAGAGGGATCTTGTCTGAGCCAACATGCTGAAGCGTTTCCCTTGGAGAAATAACTTTTCAGTCGAGCAAAGATTGAGACAGTCTCTCAGTGTTTATGATTTCCTTCCCCTACACTCTTCCTATAAAACTGACGAGTTGCCTCGGCTTCTGTCAGAGCTTCTCGCTTTGCGGTGTATCATTTGTAAACTCTCGTTTGAACACGATTATATTTGAACTGTTCTGCTTGATGCAGAGGCTGACCTCTGACCCAGAAAGGGAAATCTACATTCTTGTGGTAGAGAACAGTGGCCTCAACCTGAAGGGCCCTGGATGGTTGGGTCGACCTGCTGAAATCAGTCCTCATTGTCGCAGTTCCATAACGAAAACTGTGTCATTTTGTTCGCAGCCTCATTTAGTCCGCCTGTTTTTGTAAGAAGCCCCAACAATGTTCCTCAGGGAACGCCGTCATAAACCTTCTATAGACTGACTAAACAGATGTGGACTGGATCAAACTGCCAAAAACCTGTCAGGAAATCTGTGAGGGCTGAAATCTGGTGATCTGCTCCATTGCCATGATGATGGCAGCACTTTGTGTCCTTAATTTTAGGTTCGATAATTGGTCTTAGTCCTCCTCCCAACACCCTGGAGTACAATTTCCATGGGAGGCTGAGAGGAGTGATCTGTAAATAGTTTGTATTTGGTTCATAAAAACTGGGATACGTGGTCTGCTATGCTTCAAATCAAGAAAAAGGGAAGCAAAACCATCAACTGCTAAATTACCGTATTAACTACATACATATAGGTAACATTAAATACACCCCACACACACACATAACCCACTCAGGCCCAGCTGCGTCCTCATTGCATGGTAATTCAAGAAGGGCTTTTTTCTTCTGCTTCAAAGGGGGGTAATTATTACAACAGAGGGTGGGTATTAAGGGACGTAAAGCTGGTACTTAAAATGCCCATTCCCCCATTGTTTAAAACTAATAACACATTGTAGAGGTTGAAGAGAGTAGTTAATGTAGGAAGGAAGAGGGTGGGAGTAAAAGACACTGACAAAGATAGAGGAAATTGGGAAGATTAGCCAAAATAGCAAAAGGAGTAGTGACTTTCTTTCATTATTCTTATGAATAAACTGCAAATAAGTTCATACAGTTTTGTTTCTGGAGGAATTCACCCCAACTTAATCCATTACGGCAACAATCAATTTCAGCTGGATGTAAGGATCCTAAAGCAACCCATCAGACTAGTTTGAGCAGTGTGAAGGCATTAGGTTACTTGATAAAACTTGAATCAAAATGATTGTTTTGTCTGTGACACTTAAAAAAAATGTTTCACAAATCACATGTATGCTGTATCTGTTGCGCTCCTCGGCAGTATATTTAGATCCGTGTGCATGATTGTAGAAGCGTAGAGCAAAGACGAAGGACCAGTACAGGAAGGCAGTGGGGGGGG